>NW_019734964.1:4468164-4495155 GCF_002891405.2 Cryptotermes secundus | reverse complement strand
GGTGGTGGTGGTAGTGGTAGTAAAGACTCAGGGGTTCTTTCCTGGGAACCATGAAACTATCCCAATATGGAGGCCATAGGATGTGTAGAATATTATTTCTGCATTGACGGAAGTTTCACATATATAAACACCGGTTTGGAAAGGGTTAAATTTTGCATCATTCTACTTTGCCTTATTTGTTAATTTTTGTTAACTTATTCTTGGTGGGGAGCCGGGATAGCGTAGTCTTTGTAGCGACTGGCTACGGGCTTGGCGACAGAGGGGTCGAAGTTCGAGTGACGGTAGGGTCACGAATTTTCTTTTCTCCGAGTCACCCTCTTAAAGGTATATAGCTTTACCTTTATTCTCTTCCTACTGGACAATGGGATGTCTGTTTAATGCTGTTACGACACGTGTGTGCATTCGAACCCAGGATAATTAGTAACTAAGCGGTTACGAACTGCACTCACTGGACTCGATTTCGCTGTCTGGCCGCGCTGTCTGGTGTTAGAGCTCGTAATGACACCGAGGAACTGTCAGCAACATCTGCTCTACGTTTTACGCACGGATTTTAGAGCACTTTGTAATTTATCCAGCTGCCTACATGCAACATAAAAGCAATTTTAGATTTTTCATATCGCAGTAATGAGCCCGTAAAGCGACCGTTAGGAATAAACTCATTTATGCTCTTTATATAAAGTTTTTTGGTCCATAACATAACAGTTTTACTGATCTTTTAAATGTTAAAGACTGTATTACTAATATTGAAAGTACTGGAATTATTCGGTTTTGGATATTATCCATAGTCCTAATGTTTTATTTAAAACAGCGATGAAGGATACTTCTCATGTATCCTTGCACGCAGAAAGTGTCCAGCCCGGTATGTACCCAGGTGGATGGCCGCTTTTGCATGTGCAGTCGAGACTCCCAAACAGTCTGAAGGTCGCATCTTCTTTGTGGAGACTGTGAATCCACTTTGCATATGTAATGGAGTGTGAATGGATCGTATCGTTCAAAGCATGGAGGCACCAAGCAACATTGATATACTGACATGAAAGACGTTTTAATTAATAACACTTGCAGTTTATCAACTTTGTTAGGAACCCGATCTCCCGGCCCGAGAATAGCGTACCGCTGAGAACATTCGTGCACAAAGGAGAGGAAGTAACAGCAGGATGTAGAAAATTACATAATGAGGGGCTTCATGATTTGTACTCATACTCGCGCATTATTGGAGTGATCATATCAAGAAGGGTGATATTTTCAGGGAAGGACATGATAAATGCATGCAGAATTTTAGTCTGAATCTGAAAAAGAAATCGCTTGAGTGATAAAGACGTAGATTGGACATTAATATTAAGACGTGTTTTAAAGAATAGTATATAAAAGCCCAGACTGGATTAATCTGGATCAGTTATTGGGTCTACAGAGATGAGCCTTTGGGTTCTGCAAAAGACGCATCATTTCTTGAGTAATGATCCTCTACAATGGTCTGTTTGTTATGCAGATATTATGGTGGACAGAGTCTATTGTCTTAGGTATCCTTAAAACACACAGCGTTTCGGAAACTATATCAATTTCTTTCATCAAGTATAAGTGGTGGGGAAGGACCATACTTATATGGGTCCGTTAGAAGAAACTAGCTCAATGATCGTTATATTGTTATACCGCCCCCTCTGATGACCCTGAGTATAATGTTTCTCCTTTCCATTAAGTTTCCGGGACACTGTACATGTATCGAATTACTTGAAAACATACCGTCTGCCGCAGAAGAGGAATCTGATAATGACTAAACTGGCATTTCATGTCAACAGGAAGGCAGTTCGTGTGGACTTTCTGGTAGACGAAGTGACGCTGGGATACATTTTATGAAATAAAAGTAAAGCTATCCCTGTAACAGGCTGTTAAGGCCCATAAGGTTCTGAGACGTCGAGGCTCCCACATTTTCTCTAGACAGTCGGCCCACAGTTGGCGGTAAGATTGTAAACCTTACTCGCCGGTCACCCTTCAACCCCCAGAAAGATTCCTGGTACTCATTTCTGTTAGAGGCTGAGTCGACCTCAGGGCCATAATGCGGCTGGAAAGATTAGGTAAATTGAAAAAGAAGTCCACCTCATCGGGACTCTAACCCGCGACTTTCCAGCTTGTAGCATAGTGCATCAACGAACTACGCTACCGCGTACCCCAACTTTTTATTCAAGAACTCCTCTATTTCACCAGATGCGCAATTTGTCTCATCTGTCCTCCGGGGCTGCTGCGATGGATAATTTACGGCGTAATTACCAAGGATATCAATCTCACTCCAGCCTAAGGATAGGAAAATATCAACACTATATCTTATTCCAATTTATGCAATAAAAGAAACATACATAATACTATTTTACTGAATTGTAATGAATGGTCTTTTGAATGTATTATGTTCGTCATATAATGGATCATTTGAATTAATTTTCATAATGGGTCTGCAACAGAATGTATACATCCTGAGACTCATAGAAGGAGCTGAGCATAAAAGCAAGCAGCAAAGTATGAAGCAGGGTGTTCTGGTGTCTGCTTCCTTGCTCGTATTTCTCTTATCAAAACAAGAACTGCGAAGCCAGAGAAACAGTCATTGCTAGGTAATGCCCGCACACAAAAGTAGAGAAGGTGTCACGACGCGAGATGTGACGCGTACAGCCGTTGCTACTGAGCGACTAGGTAAGCAAATACGAGGTGACGTCATGCAACAGTAGAAGAGGTGTTGCAAGTGGTGTTCTCTGTGCATCCGCTCCGAGGCTATGTGACTCGACTGACCGAGTTCCGTTCAGTTACTGCAGTGCAGTGCAATTGAGGGTTCAGTTGTGGAGTGTTAACCAACTGGCAACGGATTCTGAAGAATCTCCATTGTTGAGAGCTGTTGCTAAGTAAAAATTTGTCTAATTAGACTGAAAAGACATAGTATAGAGTGAAGTGTAGTGTGGAAATCAGCAATAGTGTTATAGTTATTTATAGTTACGGCCTCTAAATGGCCAATAAATCTATTCAGCAATCTAAACCCCGTCTGTAGTCAACTCAAACACGTGCCAATGTGTTCCTCCGAAACGTCTGTACATCTCTACTAGCCTACATAGCGTAACATCCCAGAAGATAGTGCTCTTCATAATGACCATCGCGAGAACTGTATATCTCACAATGCAACCTACGCTTCTTCATTAAAAATTAGTTTTAACAAACACACTTGAGAGCATATTGTACAAATTGCTTCGTAGAGCCTGTCGTATATGACTGAGTTTACCATCATTAATGTAAATTATATTGCTCGTGCAATATTGTGTACATAAATAGACAAGCAATCAAAAGTTTTCAATTCTGAATGCGCCAGAACCGAGTGAATTATACAGGCACGTGACAATAAACATATATTCTCTGTTGACGTAATGCATACTCACTAAGGTAAAGGGACGGGACTGCTGTTATATAGGGAAACAGAAATGTAAATTTATATGAACTTTTATGGAGCACCGGTTCTGACATTCTTGTTAAGGGTCCGTTGTTGTGTATCCAGGGTAATGAGGTCGTGTATTCGGAAACTTAATAAAACAGTTATTATTTAAATATGAAACGAACGAATAGATACTGTAGGGTTCTGACGATAATGAATAACACACAGAAATACTGGGTTTTCGGACTTTGTCCATCGTCCGGATTCTCCTGAACTCTACTTTATAGCCACTTTGCAAGGACAACACAGAAAACACAGCCTCTCTATTGTTGCGAAGGCACATTTTCAGTACCGTTGCGTAGCAATGGAAATTACTCGATTTTTGCTTCCTTATTCGTTGTCAAGTGGATATGTTTACCTGGTCGTTGCCTAGCAACGAAAGTCTATTCTGACTTCACTATTCCGTCTTTAGGGCGTCATGTCAATATATGGGATACACGTTGAGATCATGTAACTGGATGGGAGAAGTGGGGGCGTGTCTGTGAGAACAGTGTGGCATGTAGGGAAACTTGTGAAATGAGTTATTAATTTCCAGATTCAACTGCAGATGTTACAGAGGAACGAAAGAATGCGCCAAAAATTTCAGTACTGAAATGAAAAGACGTCCTGTTGAAACCACTGTCTATTCATGTGAAGGCCCCTTGCACGACAGAACCTTCTCAGATCCTGAAGAAATGGTCCGATCGCCATGTCCCTGTAGCGTGCTTGGGTGACGGTAAGAGCATTGCCTTCCTCACCCTCAATGAAATAGGGGCCTAATATACCGTGTGCTGAGACGGCACACCATAGCGTCACACTGTACTATGTAGCGGTTTCTGGGCGATAACATCTGGCCGCTCAAAACCAAGGAAGCGAATTGTCTGGCGACCACTTCCGTATGAGCGGAAATAATACTCAACTATGAATACTTTTTCTTCCGTCGAGAGACCCATTTCCAACAACTGCACAACACAACTTCCTTTTCACTACTGGGAACACGTGCGGCTGGAGCTATGTCCCGGCGACAAACGCACATGCGCGTTCGAGATGCGCGAGTTTCAGTACTGCATCTTTGGCGCATACATGGATTACTATACTGATCTAACAATTTGGCTGGATGCAATGGTAACCCATTTGAAGATATTTCCCAGCATTCGACTAGAGCAGCTGAGAAAACCAGGAAGGATCTCAGAATAGCCAATCGGCCTGGATTCCAACAGCATCCTACCGAATTCGGCTCTGCCAGCCTGTGTGACCCTATTGGTTATGTGATGTAGATTTTAGTGCACCCGTCTAGTGTTGCAGAAGCACCAGGATCGGACCCAACAGTCGCTACTACGAACAACAAAGAAAAAACAGAATTGTGACAGTCAATCCCCTGAGGACGGAGGTGGTATGAACTATCGAAATAGCATACATACCTCAGACAATGTACAGTGTCAAGTGCAATACTGTATAGTTGACAAATCACTGTCCCAGTCCTACAAAGAATCATTGTCTCGTGGTCTGCAATGTTTTGTCCAGGGTGTTTTATTATTACTGTAATATAATTTATAGCCTGCATAAATGCGCAGTCGGTATAGCGACTGGCTACTTTCTGGATGACCAAGGGATCGGAATTCGAGTCCCGGTATGGTCAAGAGTTTTCTCCACAGCGTCCAGACCGGCTCTGGGGCCCACCCAGCCTCCTATCCAATGGGTGCCGGTGGCTCTTTCTCCTTGGTGAGGCTAAGAAAATGTAGATCTGTACATCTACTCCCCCCTACGTCTTCATGGCATAGTGCTTAATTAGTTAAGTACAGGTTCAACTTCACCTCATAAATAAATGCTTAGCAGGAGTTATAAATTGCCTCAGAAGCAGAAGAGACTTATTTCTTGAAGTGTAGACAGGACGGTGTCATATTCGTCAGTTTCTCAAAGGGCTTAATAAAGAGAGAAAGGTAAGGACGGGAGCTGTGGCAGAGCAGTGATGTGAACAATACATAGACCGTAACAAAGGCTCAGGAGATATCTTTACCGATGTCGTACGTAGGGAAATTTAATTTTCTGACTCAAGTTGGAAGCCCTGACGAATCCTGACGCGGATGTACGGAAGTGTCTATATATGTAGTTCCAGAAGTGACATACAGTTCGTAAGTTTTATGATTTCAAATCTTCTACATTAATATCATATTCCGTACTTTAAATTTTACAAAGTTTCAGTGGTAAAGCAGGCCAGTGAAAAAGGGGGCACAGTGTGACAGAGACGTAACGTGTGCAGCTCTTGCTAATGTCCTTAGCCCGGATGTAGACGGTTCTACAAAATAGATACTGACATGAATGCTGAATTTAAAATTTATTTTGCAGTTGCAAGCGTCCGTCAGGGCTGTCGAAGGGTAAATGCCGTTTCAGGGGACGATAAATTCCGGATAACACTTCTCTGATGTAGAAACCTATCCAACTATCTCAAAGTTATCTCATAAACAACACGAAGTTCGTAGACACTTTTGAGAAAACCGTTATTGGTGTCGTAATCATTAAAGCAATTTAGTCTGCAATACTGCATATCATGATTAGGTGGCTACTTTTTACTTTTTTTTCCAATGACTTTTACAACCCATTTTGGGCCCTGGCCACTTTTTCAGTTCCGTAAACATTTTTCACAGACGGTAGGACTCCTTAGACGAGTGATCAGCCCGTCGCAAGGCCTCTACCTAAACACAGGACAACACAAACACAGAATATACGCATACACACACCAAACATCCAGGCTTAAGTGGGATTCGAACCCTCGATGGCAGTTCATGCCTTAGAGCGCGCGGCTACTGTTAGGTGGCTACTACATGCGGAAAGTAAAAGAGAAATTTGCAAAGTGTACTTCCCCTGTCCTCCATGGCATGCATAAAGTCTCACAGACTGAGCGTGCTCTGCGAGAGGTGAGCCTGTTGCAAGCAGGGCTCAAAATGTGAGCAGACGTGGGTAAGCGCATTCTTCTCAGTTTCAGAGAGCTCCATTTAAGGAAGCCATTTCCGGCGCCTTAAGGCGTCATAATAGTCGTCCTCAACAACTGTCACGTAGGAACGAACTCACAAGTTTGTATTGTAATAATTTTCTTGTTATATGAGCTTTCTATCCCCGCTCAGATATTTTCTACTGATACTGAGAGTGTACCTGTATGGGTGTGAAACTTGGTCTCTGGCAATAAGGGAGGAACATAGACTGAAGGTATTTAAGAACAGGGTGTTGAGGAGAATATTTAGAAAGAAGAGAGATGAAATGACGGGAAGTTGGAGAAAACTGAATAATGAGGAGCTTCAGAACTTGTACTGTTCGCCAAGTATAATTAGAATGATGAAGCCAAGGAGGATTTGATGGGCAGGACATGTAGCATGAATGGGCGAAGAGGAATGCGTATAGCATACGCGTGGAAAAGCAAGAAGGAAAGAGACCACTAGCTAGACCAAGACATAGATGGATTAATAGTATTAAAATAGATCTTAGATTGGATGAAGTGGTATGGGCTGGATTGTCTGACTGAGGATAGGGGCAAGTGTAGGGCTCTTGTGAACACGGTCATGAACCTCCTGGTTCCATAAAATATTGGGAAGTTCTTGAATAGCTGCACAAATTGCGGCTTCTCAAGAAGGTCTCAGCTCCACGAAGTTGGTTATTTACCGAGTATCGACTTGTCCATCCCGGCGTAGAGCTGCACCGTGACACTGAAGGTACTGACCCGCGGACATTGCCTGCCTTGCTCTGTTTCGCCATGTGGCGTAGTGGTTTGAAACTTCATTACTGGTAATGGACACACAACTTAGATCAAACGGGTTTCAGTGTTGAAACATGGTTTCATGATAGTGAATAAAACACCGATACGTGGCCACCATACAGTGCAGACGCTACAGAGGAGACGTCATTTCGTGATCTGAAAGTCGCCATGTTCTGCGCCGTGGTATAAAGGAGGTTAATTTTCCCGACGTCTTATCACACGCTCTATGCCTTCATAGTGAGGTTTAGTGAAGAATTTAAAAATGCGAATTTCGGGCGATATTGTTTAACTAAGCTTTATGATACCTTTCAATGCAGAATTACGAGCATTTCAAGTAAAATTTGGCCCCCGCGTTCACCCAACCACATTTTTTGGGCGGGTTTCTCTGGCGAAAAATAAAATTGATGTAGAGAAGATAATTATAGCGTATTTTAAGAGCAAAGGGAAGTTATTACAAATGTCTTTACCGGTTTCATTTAATATAACTTAACTTTTCTTCAACATTGTGTAAAAACGTGATAATTCGAGTTTATATTCACAAGAGAATCATTTTTAACAAGCTCTATATCACTCCATGTTTTTCTAAGTAAGCTCTCGCACCATTACCAACAGTTGCTTCTGGTATCATAATACTTATATCCGTTACATAGCAATACAGAGACTTCACATGCATTTAGTGTATACGAGCATAAATGGGACGGAGAAACCGTGTACAGAGAGGGTTTATGAAGCCAGGTGACTGAATATAATTATATTATATGTATATATTATAAACTTAATAAGTAAAGAGTAGGAAGAAGACCACGATGGCGCTGGAAAGAGGAATTGGTTTTTAGTCGGGCATGCGCATTAAGTTGCCTATGCTGGGAAGACAAAAGGAATAAGAAAAAAAGGACGTTGTGTCCTCTCGTGACTTTGTGTTGTTCTTTTAGCTGATTCTGTTGCACAGTTCGTATGAGATGTTCAGAATAATTTTGTGCTGTGATATATATGTAAATTGTGGGGGAAAACACTGTTCTTCCATGCTTTCCGGATATTTCCATGCGTATACTGCTACAATAATCACAGAAATTTATGTCCTTGCAATCGAAGCTTCTGTGACAGTAGTGACGCAAACCACTTCGCTTCTGTTTCGATATCTATCGATCTGATAGCTGCTCGATTTGTTGCGAGGAATCGTATTACCAGTCCCCATAGAGATGGTTTCAGATGCCTGAAAACTGATCTGTTGGGGGTTTCCCCGAGCAGTTACGTTCTAATGAAAATGTCTTTTTTATTTGTTCGTTCATTCCTCACTGTAATATTAGATCGGCGTTTTTTCCCCATCACTGCCTGTTATTTTCTTCTGCCGATTAATAGAGATTTCTGTAGACTAAGTGAATAATTCTGTTTGGCTTTTTGTATGGTTATAGACGTTAGGTTGAAAGCTGGAATGAGTTACTCTAACGACAATGGGAATTATGTTTTGTGCCGGTTAGGGAATTGTATTAATCTATCTCGAGCTGGCCCTTTGTTAAATCGCCAGATTTATCCAGTAGGCCTAGGCCTACCTCCATAAACTTCTTCGATAGTGTATTGTTACTTACTACTTTGTCGGTGCCTCATCTTACAAAATATTGTCCGTTCTGTAGGGAATGTAAACAACGACTGATTTGGTGATGTAAGATTAAAGTCAATACTAGGGAGGGAGGGGGGAGGTGGAGATAAGGTGTATGAGGAAGTGGTGGAAGGGGGAAAGGGGGTAAGACTGTACGTGTATATTATGTTTTGTATGTATCAATGATAACATCATATATAGGATAGGAACAAAACAAAATCATAAAAACCAACGACTGACTCGATGATGTAAAGCATCAATTGAAGAATTTTATTCTTGTTTTATAGTATAACTTTTGTTTTATATAACCTATTTATAGTATTTTTACGTCAAGTATTTTAATATAATTAATATTATTGTATCCAATTTTATTAATACTACAGTTCAGTTGTGTATATATGTTAGCCATGTATTTGCCTGATGATGGCTATTAATACCCGAAACATGTAGCAGAGCCAAAACCAGGCACTGACCTTGATGTGGTCGTGTTGTGACGGTCTAAATAAAGAAGTTATTATATACTTCTATGTATGGCTGTACAGCCATTTGGGTCTTGGCCGCTTTTTCAGCTTCTTAATCGTACACACAGTCGGTAGAACTTCTTGGAAAGGGGATCAGCCCGTCGCAAGGCCGCTGCCTACACACAGAATCCCAATGTTTGAGTGGGCGAAGACGGTTCATGCCTTAGACCGCACGGCCACTGTGATCGGCTGTGCTATACAGGGTGATTCACGAGGCGTTACCGCCACTTATGGAGCTCATTTCTGAAGACATTTTGAGCAAAAGTGCCATATAAACCTGGGTCCTATACTCAGTATTTACAGAGTTACGTTCGTAATTGGAAAAGCACTACTGTGACCTTTCCCTGTTAAATTATTGCATTTGGGGATGGATGAAGGAGATTGTTTACCAAAGGTAGGCACAAATACTTGCTCGCATCATGCACGCTACTACGTAAATCAGAGATAACAGTGTGCACCTACGTAGAGCAATGTGCGTGGTTCACAAATGTGCGGACAAGTTTATTGAAGCGGGGGGCGGCATTTTTGAAAATATCTTGTAATTTCTGTAAGACTTTGCAAAATTGAATTACAGAGAATCAAGTCCATGGAATTAATTTGTTTTTGTGACACTAAATAATTTAAAATAATGTAATTTTGTATTTAAAATGAAAATTAAAATTTAGAAACCTTCAAATTTCGAACATAATTCTGTAAATACTGACTATAGGACCCAGGTTTATGTGACACTTTTTGCTCAAAATGTCTTCAGAAATGAGCTCCATAAGTGGTGGTAACTCCTCGTGAATCACCCTGTATATACCTCAGGTAATATACGGTGTCAAACAAAATGTTGGTTTGAAATTCGTGTAATTTTGAGTTCCAGGCTTGTTACTACAGTTGTCTGACACCACTAATGTGCTTTTATTACCAACCGATATTAAGCACTTGTAGCCATGTCATAAATCCATACACACAATACAAAATCCCCATTTCATTTTGTTATATATGAAACATTAGGTAATCTGACAACCCAGTATTAAACAGACGTACGAAGCGCGTGCTAATGCCACGGTAATCCAAATATTACGGACATTCAACTTGCAGAGAAACGTGGAATAGTTCTGTATATGTATGTTTCACGCTAAGCTAGAGACAGTCGTGTCGTAATTGGATGAGTGTTGAATTATGAGCCATATTTCAGCATACAAGACGTTGTGGTATACTTCACTGATCTGGGCCTCTATTTAATACTGTGACGTATAGACTCATTGCTAGGCAACGACTCCGCAAACACATTCCCGCGGAAGCGTACACGAGCAACAATAGGACATCCATTGCTAGGTAACGGATCAGTAACTATATACTATCAGAAAGTACGAGTATATAAAAAATCTTACTTTATTTTTGCACACAACTCTGTATCATGTTACGAAACAAAGCCAAGTACGGAAAATTAATGTATCTAGGGCAGGTTTTTTGCGGAAAATTCCGTATAGATGTTTGTGTACATTTACAGAAGCTGCCTTTCTTCGTGTCTGTGATACACTGTGGCTTAAGAAAGTGAATCAGTGGCTTTACATCCAGCCACCTCCACGGTGGTGGGTCTTTGCGAACCCAGTTCTAATCGGAAGGAAGACGGAACTCGGGATATAAGTGGGGGGGGGGGGTGTTTGTACAAGGAGCACTCTCCAAGCTTACCCTACGTTACAGGCAAAGTGTTACTGTCGTGGGGCGACTGAGTTCATGGCAACATTTAGAGGAGCAGGAAGGCTTATAAGCTCAAACCTCCCCTTACAATTCCGGTTTGTTATTTTGGTTATTATAGGACTGTCTCTCAGTTTGGTTATGCAGCATTAAAGTAAGCAAACATAGAGAATTGTAATGTTTACTCTTTATGTAACTGTTATGTTTCATCTGCACATGTAATATAGAGCGTTGAATTGTATATTGATTGTGAATGATGAAATATATTAAATGAGGGAAAAAAAACGATCGTACCCTATTTAAAGCAATACCCAAACATTCCCATAGAGGGAAACTACGAAAATTATCATTTTGCGTAGTCGACACTTCTGATGCTCGAACCCAGGATATGTCGAAAACAAAACAGGAATGTTAACTGTTTCTCAGCTTTTTCTTAATATTTTTAAAATGCATATTTGTTTTAGTTACGGGAGTGAATGGGACTGAGTCCCTTGGTACCGTGTCCTCAAGTGAACCTGTTATGCCAGCCTCTAATGACAGATGGGTGTAGGGCATCACTGGAGTCATAACTAGTTAGGAAATACCGAGAACATGCCATAGCGCCACTTTGCGCAGCACAAATCCCACATGAATTACCCTGACATTAAACCCGGGCCTCCACGCTAAGACAATGGCGCCTCACCGTGTCAGCTATAGCACTTATAGCGTAGTGCCTCAACCAACTACGCTACCGCGCGCCCCCAGATGTAAATGGTACGTAACATATTTCTTAACTATCCAGAATATCGACCCAAAACCGACAGAAAACTTAACAATTATTGTATATGTGTGCACGGAAATTTGTGTTCAGAATTTATTTCGGAGAAAGCCACTTGATAAATAAGTTCTGGGAAGAACTAACGCCTATTTTCCTTCGGTACGACACGGAGACAAACAAACAGAAACACAGTTAGGTGATCACTCAAAACTAATAAAAATTAGGAGGAGAAACACAGACAGGCAGCAAGGTAATCTCAACCCCCAAGAAAGTAGCTGAGGGGATGCATAGGCAGACGCAGAAGCACAGAGGGGTATACAGACAAAAGTAAAGTAATATCATAAGCCTCTTTTCATTTTTTCAAAATAGGGAAAGTAGGTTAAAAAAATCAGTTCTGCAGATCAGTATTCCGGAAATTGCTGGTTGGAGTCTCTCTCACTCTGACGACGATGCTTGGCGGCATGGTGGGGAAACACGTGGCAGCGGGTTGCTATAACAATGTATAGCAGACGTGGCAAAACAATTCCACATTTTACTGCCCACAGGCGAAATGAAAATGAATGCAGTGTAAGACTGCAGGGAGATTCTGTTCCACCGAGCGGACAGGCAACCCTCGGTTGCGACGAGTTGAGGTAGAAACTGAGTTGGAAAAAGTCATGTAATTTTCAAAAAAATAAAACGACACTTCTCTTGTGTAAAGTGATTTTCGCGGAAAATTTTAAGTTACTTTAATTGTTTTTTGAGTGATTTTATTGCTTTGAATGTGTAGCACATTACGACACCTAGGCGAAAATATTATTTTCTCTAGAACCTAGAAAGCATATGCAAATAAATTTAAGATTTATCTCTTGATTTTAAGCGCTGGTAACCCTGCTTCATTTTTCATCCTGTAGGTAACCGAATGTTAGCCATGCAAGAACATTCTCCTTCATTTCCTCCTTACGGTCTTGCCGTACCCGTGTTGGTTTAAATATATTGCCTAGAAATGAGTACCGCGCTCCTAAGGCATGAACCGTCTTCGCCCTCTCAAACACTGGGATCGTGGGTTCGAACCCCACTCATGGTATGGATGTCTGTGTGCGTTTATTGTGTGTTCGTGTTGTTCTGTGCGTAGGTAGCGGCTTTGCGACGGGCTGATCCCCTGTCCAAGGAGTTCTAACACTGTGTATAGGATTAAGAAACTGAAAATAGACCAAGGTCCTACAAAGGACCGTATATAGACAGACAGAGATAGATAGATAGATATATAGATAGAAATGAGTACCAGGAATTAGTACAGTCGAAGTTTATATATGAGTTTCTCCTATAATAGACGTGTCTGGATTGTTTTTACTAAAGTTAGAGGTTATATTGTGGTCTTCTAGATTGTGACACCACGTGTTACCAACATTTCAGGGGAAAATAATCCTTCGTCTGCAGGCCCGAAGCGGTGGAGGCAGTAAGCTCCCCCGAAACATTGGTGCCTGCATATCCGAATACACGATATCATAGCTCATTATACCTCAGTATGGATTTTAGCCGCGTTTGAAAACCTGAAACATGTTCTACGATTGGAGTTCTCCTAATCCAGTTTGAAATGTCTGCAGAACAGTATTCAGTTGGCCCGCTTTTACGATCGTTAGGCCCCACTGTAGTGCAGGTAGCTACGATGGCCGCTTCACACTCCGAAATGATTTCGGTAGCAGGAAGAACCCATCAGACCCAAATGATCACCAGGAGCTCAGTTTTCGTGACGTCATGGTTTAGTGGAGAGATCAGCTATGGAGAAGTCATAAAGACAATCTTGTTTCATCACTTTTCTCCCTGTTATTTTTCCTCCATGTTCTTCTTTTCGCCATTTCTTGCCCCTCCTAATTGGAACCAGTGTAACCGATGTGGCGACTGGACTGCGGCCTGGAGGAATCGAGGAATCGAGGTCGATTTCCGGTGTTCAAACGGGCCTGCGGCCAATTCAGCCCGCATTAACAACCAAATGATATTACTCTGGTGCATGAATTTCCTTATATTATCTATCTAAAACCGAAGTTAAAAATGTATGGAGCTGTACCTCCACTTTCCATTTGTCTTCCTGTTTTGGTCCTTAATTATGAAACTGAATTTTACCTTTTTGTATTTGCCTCATTTTCTTTATGTTCTTTCTCTTCTTCCTCCTTCTGCCTTCTTCATCTTCTCGTTTTCATCCCCATTTGCAGTGTTCCGAAAGACACAGTTTTGTGTTCGGGGCCTAAGGAATATCTCACGATACCCTGACACTTGCGTCTGGCAATATGTCTTGCGTAGGGCTGTTTATGATCACATGTAACGCAATATATTCGCGGATTTACTGAGCTCCTGGGCTCTCACCGTCCTCTGATATGCTGAAGAGAACACGAGATTCGACAATAGGATATGTGTCCGCCCTCGGGAAATAGTGTATGGGGGCCTTAACTTAGTTCCACCTGTTCGATGGGGGTTAATCTCTTTCGGCAGAAGCCTTTAGAATTGACTAGAATGTGCGTTGTATTCAATTCGCATTTTAAACTAAAACATGTACATTGATCATCGAAACACTTTAAACTGAATCACTTATGGAGCTGAGCCCTTCTTGAGAAGCCGCCAATTCTGCAGCTACTCAAGAATTTCCCAGCATTTTATGGAACACGAAAGTTCATTACCGTGTTCACAAGAGCCCTCCACTGGTCCCTATCCTGAACAGATCAATTCAATCCATACCATCCCATCCTATCTCTCTAAGATCCATGTTAATATTGTCCACCTACCTACATTTTGGTCTTTCCAGTGGTCTCCTTCCTTCTGGCTTTCCCTCCAATATCCTATATGCATCCCTTTTCTCCCTATTCATCTCTTAAAATGAAATACTTGTAGCAATTTCTTCGTTTCCGTTACGAATATGTGTATTACAGACTTTAATTACCAATTTTCATATAACTAATGAACAAATATCACTGAAGGCCACCGTATCTTGTCACTGTCCAACCATACGTGTATCAACATCATGGCAGCCCGAACTTGCAAGCTCAGATGCTATTGAGACGGGCATTTTCATTTCTGTGCGTTGTTTCCGGGCAGAAAAATTTGTTTCTATGGTCAAATTTCATCCGATCCTAAGAATTATTGAAGCATCCAAGTGCGGGACCGCCATGCGCAGAACTATGTAATTGCGAATGAATATTTTCGCGCTTTAAAAGGGCATATTAAACATAGGATTTGAAACTAATATTTATTATAAACCCAAGAATAATGGGCTCTATATACAATTTGCGGAAAAAAATAAAAGTAAGCTTATGCGATGACCATACTGTCTGTGTCTGTATATCCCCCCCCCCCTGAAATCACTCCCATAAGTCCGTGTTTCTGTATGTGTATCCTCCTAT
Source organism: Cryptotermes secundus (assembly GCF_002891405.2). NCBI lineage: Eukaryota > Metazoa > Arthropoda > Insecta > Blattodea > Kalotermitidae > Cryptotermes > Cryptotermes secundus. The sequence continues at coordinate 4,480,033 of NW_019734964.1, read as the reverse complement.
CGTTGCTAGGCACCGGCTCAGTAAACACATTACCACGGCAACGAATACACATGCAACAGTAGGACAATTGTTTGGTGCATCGTTTTGTGTGCAGTCCTTGTCTTATCAAAGGAAAGTAGGCGAACAATTCTTTTCAGAACTTCTTGTTTAACATTTCTTATTTGTTTTCGGGAAGTCCTGCTTTCTTATCTCGGTCTGGAGGCTGGGTATTCTGCACAAGATATTTTATAGTTTTGCACAGCCCCTTTCTGGGGAATTCTTTTGTTTGTGTCTTTCGAAGAGACGACAGCTGCCTTCATAATTCATCGCCCATGGTTACCCTCGCGCTCGAAGTACGACATCAAACCAAGAGATACAAAGAAGATTATCCGTGCTTCACACAGTCTGTGGTCTTTAACGTAAATGTTTTGTTTCTGCATCTCCCTCTAGGTATATACCTAACAGCTGCATTTTGAGGCCGCGCCATAGCTCAAGCGGTTAGTCGCTGGCTTCCCACCGCGGCGGCCTGGGTTCTATCCCGGGTCTGGTCAAGTGGGATTTGTGGTGGATAAAGTGGCGTTGGGGCGGGTTCTCTCCGAGTGCTTCGGTTTCCCCTGCCAATCTTCATTCCACCAATTGCTCCACAATCACCCTCACCTATCATCTGGGGCTGGTACAATAGTCCAGAAGTGGCCGCACTACAAGGGATTTAGTCCCACCCAACTAGCAATAAAAAAAAATAAACAGCTCACTTCCAGAACCTCTTCATGAGGCCGACTCAGATAATACTAACCTTGGCTTTTCTCCACGCACAGTAAAGAGCCAGGAGGAGTTCACTGATCGATCCAAACCGAAACCACAAGCAAGCAGCTTAATGTGATCCAATGTGATCCAAACAATATTCTATTCACATTCACAAGCCATTCAAGTGCTCTGAAGATGGAGGCGATACGTTCCTCCGAAACGTCGGCCAAAACGAAGAGCACACGGCGCCAAAACCCAGAAGACGACTTTCATCTTAATATTATATTTGCTGCAGTATGATCTTCGCACTTATCTGCAGTCGAGTGGAAGCTGGAGAAGAAAACGCGGTGCGTCTGGGCTCTCCCGACAAGTCTGTTTTCCTGTTCACTCACCAAAAATGTGGGGAAATAATAATACTTTCAGAATATCAGACACTCAACTGACTGGGTACTAGCGGGTTTTTGGACTTTGTCCTTCGTCCCGTAATCTAAAAAACACAAGAAAACGCAAAGTTTCGGAAACTGGATCTATTTCCTTCTTCAGGGGAAGGGTGGTCCACTGCGAGTCGGAGAAGTACATATACCATCATGAGCAGTACCATTATCTTTACTGTCATCACCATCATCAGCATAAATGAGAGCGTCATCGCTATCATCATCGCCGCATTATTATGTAGTATAATGGTGATCATCATCATGGATCGTAGTTCAACGCAACTCCTCGCGCCTCACCCAAAGTTTCATTTTCCTGTGTTTTCTGCTGACGTTCGGTTCATTTTTCGAAAACATATAATCCAGTACAGAATTAGTAGGTTTTTGGACTTTGTTCTTCGACCGGTATTCTAGAAACTAGAAAGAGACCCAACAGAGAGTAGGTATATCCCCTCTCACATGAGGAAAGAAACAGATCCTGTTTTCGAAACGTTGTGTTTTCTAGTTTCTAGAATACCGGGCGGTAAAAATACCATCAAATCTGAGTATCATATACCAGAACACTTTAAGATCTGCTTAATGCAGTTCCTTTATTTCATTAACTTAAAACTAGGACTATTTAGTTAATTCAGCAAGGATATCTCAGTAAATATACAGACTGGGCTACGGGATGAACAACCGGAGAATCTGGGTTTGATTCCCGGCAGGCGCAGAGACTTTTATCCATAACGTCTGGACAGTCTCTGGGCCCCATCCAGTTCCCTACCCCACATAGGTTGATATTTTCCTCCACCTGATTCCGAAGTTAAGAATGTGGGGATTTATACCTCCTCCCTCCCGTACTCCTTCATGGCATGCTGCTTAATTAATCACAGAGATAATTGACCCCTACCTTATTACCATTAGTTTGTGACGGTATCCAGTTTCGTCTCGTTAGATGGTTAATGCAGTCCTTTAATATCTGTCCGTCCTTTCATTAGTTTGAAAGTATGTTTAATTCATCTTCTGTGTATTCAGTGAGGACTCCCTCTGTTTGATTACGTGTTTTTTTTACTGCAAGAAATCATTTCATTTCTGCTGACAGCAACGGCGTTTCGTCTTCCTTTATAATGCCAGATCTGTGAACCGTGAATCAGCATTTGTTCTCCAATTGCATTGTGAAACGCGTAATCTATATTTGCTTAGTGCTTTTGTGTTTATGCGCATCATGTCCTACCTCCCGCCTGTCGTAACACAGCATCATCCTACCGAACGAAATTAGCAAATAATGAAATGTAGTAGAAACGTCCGTGACACTTATCGATTGGTATTTGTTTAAAGAATGTGCATCATATGCCAAGGTTAATAACTCAGGCTGATGTTGGTGGTTTTGTGAGGGTCATAAAACACTGGCTGTAGCGGTTTGAATGTTGTTAGTCACTCCTTAATGTAAGCTACAGAAGCAATCAGATGACCGCATTTTTATGGACGTTATTGAGTGTAAGTTTCAAATACACAGCTTCGAAAACTATAAAATATTTTCACATTTCTCCTTCCTGTGTTTGTTTATTTTTATTTTTTATTGATTTTCTTCCTTGAACTCTTGATTCATTTTCATCATCTTCCTCACTGTCTCTGTTTCGTTTCTCTTATTTTCTCTCATTATTTCCTTGTATTCGATATTTTATTATCTTTTTTCAATTTATATTTGTTTCAGATTTATTAATTTATTCCATCATATTCATCCTTTCCTTCGTTCTATCTCGAGTTTCCTTACCTGTTTATTTATTTATTTAATTGTATTCCTATTTTCCTTTACTCTGCCTCCAGTTTTCTTACCTATTCATTGCGACCGTCTCTGTGGTCTAGTGGTCAGAGTTCCTGGCTACAGATCCAGAGGTCCGGGTTCAATTCCCGGCGTTATGAGATTCTTTTCTGAGAAGTAGTGGGTCTGGAACGGGGTCCACTCAGCCTCGTTATGATAATTGAGGAGCTATTTCAAAGACATAGCGGCCCCGGTCTAGAAAACCGAAATTAACGGCCGTGGGGATTCTTTTCGCTGACCACGCGACCCTCTCTATCCGCTAAAGTTAACAGTAACTTCGCCGACAGGCCGCGCCATATCTCAAGCGGTTAGTCGCTGGCTTCCCACCGCGGCGCCCCGGGTTCTATCCCCGGTCTGCTCAAGTGGGGTTTTTGGTGGACAAAGTGGCGTTGGGGCGGGTTTTCTCCGAGTACTTGGGTTTCCCCTACCAGTCTTCTTTCCACCAAATTCTCCATCGTCATAATCACCCGGGGCAAGCTGTAATAGGCCAATCAGTGGCCGCAGTGCCGAGTGGACCCAGTTGGACTCCACCCCCCACTCAGCGAATTAAAAAAAATACTTCACCGACAAGCGGCAGTCGTTCGGTCGGTATAGTTTGCTTGCGGACTAAAGTCACTGAGTTTTTTTGTTCATTTTGGTCCATTCATCTTTTCCTTTTTTCTCCCTCCAGTTTTCTTACCTGTTTACTTATTTCATTTTATTTATCATTTCTTTTATACCTTATCTCAACCACGCAGGTTAGTGCTTCTCGCACTTCGCCCTTGACGCGACCGCTACAAAAGGGACGGTATACTGGGGATATAGGACTAGATGAATACGTCTCCCTTCGAACAGTCTCTTTGTATATTTCTTTTTTCTGGTATTTTACGGTATTTAAACTCAAATGTATGTCGAACACTGAGACCTTGATACATATATACCAGAAAACAATCGAATTCAAGGTAAACTATATAGAGTAGTATTATAAATTATTAGAGTGATAAGAAATTAGTGTATTTTCGAAATGATTTTAATTTATCATCCGCGAATTTCACTCCGATTACTCTCACTCAAATCAAAATGACGTCTGAAATGCAAAAGGCTTGACCCGGGCTTTATTTCATGCGGCTGCTGCCTGTGAGGATGTGCGAAAGGCCAGGCATACCAACCTCCGACGCCTAACTTCTTTCGAGAGTGAATTTCAAAGGCCGAAGTCAACATCGATTAATCACAGTTGGCGCATGCGTGGGGAGAAATATAACATTGCGTTGCCGATTGCAGAGTAACTAATGGAGCATATTTTGAAGATATCTAGTTGATCTTTATGAGTTTTCATAATGTTTTCAAGTTGCTTCATGTTTGTACCTGTAACCATCTCGATAGTACAGTAATCCTTTTCACCCACTTCATTTATAATAACCCTGTATGATACCCCACTCTCTCTTGCCCCTGTTCAACAAAATGGCCTCGCAGGTAGCCTACCTGTGACCATAAAACTGTTAAAGCTCCAGCTCGTCTGATTTGAATTCAGATTCGTTCCTCTCCCTCTCTTTCCCCTTCTCTGCCTACTTCTTTCTTTCAAGTCTAAAAAGAGTAGAAAACCGCAATCGAATATTCCGAGCGTTTGAATCGATCGGTCGAACCTGAAAAGACTTGCCGGAAATGAAAAAGAAATGGGCGGACGGTCGGTGGCAATCGACATAGATACGAGGACTGTCACGTTATTGGTTATACGTCTAAGTGTGAAGAAGGGAGTGGTTTGGGGGGAGGGGGGTGGTTGCATGCTCGCGAGCAACGAATTGCTCGGTGAGTTATATTGAGCAGGGGTTGTATGTTAACAGACCCAGTTGTAGTGTCGCATTTTGCTGTTTGTTGGTATAACAGGCAGGAATGCGCAGTGGTAAGGAAGGAATGAAAGGAGGAAAGATATGCATACAAAGAAAATAGGGAAGAAATTAAGGACAAGTTGAAAGAGATAAGTTTGCATATGTTTTCATATATACAGTATTATTGTTTTCTTTTTACTTTTTCCATCGTCAAGTACTCTAGAAAGCACAAAACACGACGTTTCGGAAACTGGATTTGTTTGCGTCTTCAGGTGAAGGGGGAAGACACCTACTCAGTTGGGCCCCTTAGAAAGAGCTAATCTCAATCACTGAATCACTCTTTATAAGGGACCCAACTGAGTAGGTGTCTTCCCCCCTCACCTGAAGATGTAAACAAATCCAGTTTCCGAAGCGTCGTATTTTCTTCTTTTTTTTCCTCTGTAGCCTTTAGTCCACAAACAAATCACACCGACCGAGCGACCGCAGCTTGTCGGCGAAGTTAGTGTCGACTTCAGCGGATAGAGGGGGTCGCATGGTCAGCGGAACGGATCCTACGGCCGTTAAGCTCTAAATACCGGACAATGGAGGAAGTCCAAAAACCTAATAATTCTGTGTGTTGTACATCATCGTCAGAAATCTTTAGAATATAATTTTCATACGTGTTATGTGTAGCCTTGTAGTAGTCCCGGATATTGTATTGGAATCGCTTTGTTACCCTAAACTGAGCAGAGTCCTCCTGCCACAATTCCTGAGGATACCGATATATACGGACAGATAGACCTCTAGACGCCGGGCACGGTAGCCGAGCGGTCTAAGGCATGTACTGTCTTCGCTCGCTCGGAAGCCGGGATCGTGGGTTCGAATCCCACTCAGGGCATGGATGTTTGTTTGCGTTTTTCTGTATTTGTGTGCAGGTAGAGGCCTTGCGACGAGCTGATCACTCGCCCAAGGAGTCCTACCGAATGTGTAAGATCTAGAAAAACCGAAGTGAACGGAGAAGTTCATGTAGGTAGTCCTAGGCCCACTTGGGCTGTAGTGCCAAGAAAAAAAAAGACATCTAGACATGAAGGTGTGACATTTAACACAAATTTAATGACAATTTTTAAAGACATTAAAATTATTAAGACTAAACTACCTCATAGACACGTGATTAGGCATGTTTTACGTAATTCTGAGAAATCAAATTCTAGACGAGCAATTTGTTCCTAACGTAATAAAGAGATACGTCAGGTAAGCTTTAAATATGTGTAACAAGAGTATACCACTCGTTGCTAAATGTTACTAGGAAAGTGGTTAGAACAATGTACCCAAAACGGGTGAAGCTTCCAACACGAAAGCAACTCCACGTGCTGATCGCCATAAATGAAATATATGAACATTACAGTATGAGCAGAGATAAAGCAGTTGATATAGCGACTGACTGCGGGCTGAACGACCAAATGGTCGGAGTTCGATTCCCGGTAGGGTCAAGAATTTTCTTGTCTCCACGTCGTCCAGATTGACTCTGGGGCCCACCAAGCCTCCTATCCTATGAGTACCAGGAACTCTTACCCCGGGGTAAAACGGCCGGGGCGTGAAGTTTACCACTCATCTCCAACAGTGTCGAGGTCAAGAAAATGTGGATCTATACATCCACTCCCCATACGCCTTCATGAAGTAGTGCTTAATTAGTTAAGCACAAGGACAACTTTATCTTAAAGGGAGAATTTGTGAAGAAATTGATGAAACTTTTGTTACACCTTGTACTGCGATATATCAAACCTCCGGTACTACTTCTCCGACACTTCAACTTTGAAGGAGTCGACGTCTGTCGAAACGTCTGTAACTTTCATCACTTCGACTCATTGCATTACTCTGAAGACTACAACGAGTAAGGACCGCCATAAAAGAGAAATGTTCTGCCGCGTTCCACGGGCTCAGTTGGAGGTTTTCTGGATGAATAAGTCTCCTGGGTCTAAAGGAAAGAAGTCTGTAGTTCAACGACTTCAAGCCTTTGCATGCAATATGCTGCAAAACATAAACGTGTCACTTCTGATTTCTTCGTATTCTCTGTCCTCATCTTGATTTCAAAGTAATTTGGATGAAATGTACTTTATTTCTAGTCTTTCCGTTTTTAATTCGAAAACTGAAATTAAAATACAATTCCATGAACTGTGTGGAAATTATTAAGAAGATTCTATGAATTAACGTCCTTTTAATTTTAGGGCTGTATAAGGCGTTATCCATGATTTTATGAAGCAATAGAGTAGGCAATCTCTTCATTTTAGGCCCCATAAGATATGGATATATATTCCTATCCCCGAAATGGGGGGGGGGATTAAATGTATACCCTTCATTATCGGGAGGAATTGAGATTGGAGAAGATGTGGAAGAATTAAGACGAGAAAATGGAGAAATTAAATCCTTTAATACCCTTTCAAGATTACTTTAGAACTTTTTCCAAGAGCTCATTTTGTGCTCAATGCTTTTGTGCTTGAGTGAAACTATAACATATCTGTTCCGAGAGTCTGTGTAAAGCTTCTAATCGACTGTTTATAAAATATTTATCTTTTTTGTATTCTTAATTTGGTTCGTCATAGCAGTTCTTTTAATCTTTTATGATAACATTTTTTTTTTTAATTTTTAAATGGTTTGAATTGTATTTGCAGAAAGTATTTTCTTGTCTTATTTCTTTGGATAGACTGAGTTGGCAGCTTGACGATAGTTCTGTGCTGGGTTTGTGCACACGAGGGTTTTGTTATTATTATGAATAGTGAACTGGAAAAAAAAATGGAGAAAGTGGCATGTAAACACGTTGCTAAGAAACTGCTCCGAAAACAAACATGTTTCCTCGGCAACAATTTCATTACAACAGAGGAACGGTGTTTTCTACATTCGTTCCAAGATGTTGTAAGCAGGACATGTTAGAAGTTGTAACTAGTTAGTGGAGAAAGTTGGTTGGTTGGTTGGTTGGTTGGTTGGTTGGTTGGTTGGTTGGTTTAGTTAATTCTGTCGTTGTGAGGTGTTGCTGTTAGAAGCTGGTAGCTGAAGACGAGGACAGTTAGGGAACACAGGGAAGGGGGAATAATACCGTTTAAAACCGCTACCAAGCAACGGCTAATGAAGACTGTAACAGACTGCGATCTAATGTGTTCTATAATGATCTGTGAAGTGTGTAGAACAGTGAGAACATAATACTTACTAGTAGTTACCAGTTTCAATGGTTCAGTAAACCGATTACAAATCCAAACCCCGTTTATAGTCACACAATCACGTGACGTTATAATTAAGATGTAGAACTATCCCTGAATTCGCCTGAATGGACCGAGTAAATCGGAGAACTTCTGTTCGTGAAATTAAATCCTGTAATATTTAGTATGTGCCGGTCACGGTAGCCGAGCGGTCTAAGGCATGTACTGTCTTCCCTCGCTTGGAAACCGGGATCGTGGGTTCAGATCTGTTTCCTGTGAGGTACGAACTCAATTCTTATATATTATTCTTATACACTGCCGGTCACAGTAGCCGAGCGGTCTAAGGCATGTACTGTCTTCGCTCGCTTGGAAACCGGGATCGTTGGTTCGAATCCCACTCAGGGCATGGATGTTAGTTTGTGTGTGTGCATTTTTCTGTGTTTGTGTACAGATAGAGGCCTTGCGACGAGCTGATCACCAGCCCAAGTAGTCCTACAGAATGTGTAAGATCTAGAAAAACCGAAGTGAACGGAAAAGTTCATGGAGGTAGGCCTAGGCCCACTGGGGCTGCAGTGCCAAGGAAAAAAATATATTTAGAATGATTCTTGATGATAATGTTAATGAGATTCTACAATACGCCCATTGCATAGTTTTAAATAATATCTAGCAATAGGTTCTCATCTACTCACTGATGATCGTGTGCAATGGTTAGTACTCCTTCATATTCAGGAGGTCCCCATTTCAATTCTCTGCTCCGAAGGCATTCTACTGAGTTTTTTTTAATGATTCCTTTACGCCGGTCAGTCACCTCTTGATGCGGCATCTTGAACATTTCAAGCATAAAGTTGATCTAAATAATAGTTAACATCTCATTTTCTACCTCACAGTAAGCACACTCCATCCAAATTACAAAGACAAATCAGTTAATACTGTTTATTATAAGAATCATTTACTTACTTACTTACCTACCCATGAAGTTGAGCCCTTCTGGAGGAGACACCAATTCTGCAGCTACTCAAGAAAATCCCAGCATTTTATTGAACCCGAAGGTTCGTTACCGTCTTCACAAGAGCCCTCCACTGGTCCCTATCCTGAACCAGATCAATCCAATCCATACCATCCCATTCTATCTCTCTAAGATTCATTTTAATATTGTCCACCTACCAACTCCTTGGTCTTCCCAGTGGTCTCTTTCCTTCTGGCTTTCCCACTGATATTCTATACGCATTCCTTGTCCCCCATTCGTGCTACATGCCCGGCCCACCTCATCCTCCTTGACTTCGTCATTCTAATTATACTTGGAGAAGAGTACAAGTTATGAAGCTCCTCATTATGCAGTTTTCTCCGACGTCCTGTCACTACATTTCTCTTCGGTACAAATATTCTCACCACCCTGTTCTCATACACCCTCAGTCTATGTTCCTCCCTTATTGTCAGAGAACAAGTTTCATACCCGTACAGAACCACAGGCAAAATTATAGGTTTGTATATTCTAATTTTTATGTTTTTGGACAGCAGACGAGAAGACAAAAGGTTCTGGACTGAATGGTAGCAAGCATTACCCGAGTTCAATGTCCTCTTAATTTCCTCCCGAATCAGGTTTCGTTTGTTATTGTTGTTCCCAAATATCTGAATTGTGCCACATTTTCAAAACATCTGTTCTCTGTCGTTATGTCATGATTTTGTCCTGCATTTTGGTGACGAGACGGCAACATGTACTTTTTTTTTTCCCCCGTGGCACTACAGCCCCAGTGGGCCTAGGCCTACCTCCATGAACTCCGTTCACTTCGGTTTTTCTAGATACGATAGGACTCCTTGGGCGAGTGATCAGCTCGTCGCAAGGCCTCTACCTGTAGACAAATACAGAAAAACGCACACAAACATCTATGCCCTGAGTGGGATTCGAACCCACGATCCCGGCTTCCGAGCGAACGAAGACAGTGCATGCCTTAGACCACTCGGCTACCGTGACCGGCAACATGTACTTAGTTTTCTCTGTTTACTTGTAGACCAACCTCTTTACTTGTGTCAATGAAAGTTTGTGTGTTTTTCTTTATGGTAATACGAAACAAATTGAGCGTGTGAAAAAATGAAACTTCTTTAATGTTAAAACTCGTGGTACTAGTAGTAAACATTACACTTATAGTTAGGCCATGATAAGGCCGCGACATAACTCAAGCGGTTAGTCGCTGGCTTCCAACCGCGGCAGCCCGGGTTCGATCCCGGGTCTAGTCAAGTGAGATTTATGGTGGACAAAGCGGCGCTGGGACAGGTTTTTTCCAAGTACTTCGGTTTCCCCTGCCAATCTTCATTCCACCAATTGCTTCAGAATCACCCTCACCTTTCATCTGGGGCTGGTACAATAGGCCAGAAGTGGCAGCAGTACAAGGGACTTAGTCCCATCCCACTAGCAATAAAATAATAGGACATGATAACTTTCTGCTGTATTTTTCTCAATTCATTATTCACACTCGGCCTTTCAGTGGACGCTGTGTAACTGATAAAACTGGGACAAAGGCTTCTCAGTTATACGAAGAATTGGTGATTCAGGTGCCAATGAGCAAGAATTTCTGAGTTCATATATCGCCGTTCATAATGTGAAGGTCATGTGTCCTGCTTCACAGAATCAGTGTGCGAGGTTGTACAGAGCGAGCAACAGTGGATTCTTCTGTCGCGGCTTCTCGTGTCCCCCGTTCACCGTATTCGCATTTCCCAATATCAGCTGTGCTGTCACACGCAGTTTAGGATGATGCATGCTGACCTTATGTCTGATGTCATGACGTGACAATGAAAAATATGCTCATTGTACAGAGAGCCCCTTTCTGCGGGATCAGTTGTGTCGGTTCATTATGGAACAGTGGCGCTCTTCATGAATGCTTCCAAATAAATCATAGAGACCCCACGTCAATTTGTGGCCTTTAAACAGGAAATTCTGATAAATTGCTTTCCTTTCGGGGTTGTTACTATTCCATGAAGCTATACAGATCGAAATTTGCCACGTTATTTCTGATTCTGAAATGCTTCGATTTGTTTTAAGTAAATATTCGATCTGAAAACCAGCCTCAAGTAAATATAATTTTGTTGGAAGGATTGGTCAGTTAGTCTGTTGGATAACTAAGTGAAGTTCCGGCGTTTCATAATGTTTTTTCGATGTCAGAATTTTTTCGACGTAAGAGAAATTCAACATGAACGTCAAGGTTTGGATCTTGAGGTCGGTCCTGTCCACCTGCCGTTAGGACGCACAGTAGGTCTTCGTGTCTCATTAACCGACGAGTTTCCATTCTTGCCACATGACATGTCCAGCTATTGTATTATTTGTACTTTAATTGCCTATTTTAAATTCATTTAATTCGTTTCTGATGTTTGCATTCGTAATTTGATCTTTAGTTTATGTTCAGTGAAATTTATGAGAAACTCAGTCTCTACAATTAATATTCTTTTATTTATCTTTGTAAGTATTCATACGTAATTTTGTACTTTTATGAAATTTTATATGTATACTTTGCTTGATTTTTATTTAATAATCTTCTTATTGTCCCCGAGCCGGGACAGCTCAGTCGGTATAGCGAATGGCTACAGACTGGACGACCGAGGGATCGTAGTTCAAGTCCCGGTAGGCTCAAGAATTTTCTCCACTTTGTCCAGACTGGCTCTGGAGCCAACCTAGCCTCCTGTCCAATGTGTGCAGGGTATTTTTCCCTGGGGTTAAAGCGGCCGGGACTTGAAGCTGATCACTCACCTCCAACTAGTGCCGATATAAAGAAAATCTGAAACTATATATCCAGTCCCCCATACGTTTTCTTGGCGTAGTGCTTAATTAGTTAAGCACAGGGACTTCACCTTTTTTATACTGTCCGCAGATTTGATTAAATTTACTCGATTATTTTAAAGGAATGTCAGAAGTAATCAGTCCCACGGCAGCGTACAGTTGCTCAG
>NW_019734964.1:4460846-4467956 GCF_002891405.2 Cryptotermes secundus | reverse complement strand
AGTGATTGAGGCTAGCTCTTTCTAACGGACCCAACAGAATAGGTGTTTTCCTTCACCTGAGGACGGAAACAGATCCAGTTTCCGAAACGTCATGTTTTTATTAGTTATCTTAAAAACCAGGACGATGGATAAAGTCCAAAAACCCAATATATCAGTGTGTTATACACCATCGTCAGAATCCTATAGTAACTACTTATAGTATCTCTTATTTGGTCACTCAGTTCACGATTTGTCTAGTTCCTTGTTTGGTGCAGGTTTCTCTGAATCTCCTTGCACGAATTTAAAGGAGTCATTAACTTATATGCAAAAAAAAAAAAAAATGGGTGCGACTATTCCTTCACCACGCATATAAAGATTCCTGAGGTTAAATTATATTTCGCATTACGTTAAAGCACTAGCCATGCTTGAAGCTATTGTTGTCACGTCTGTCTCAGACTGTAAACAGTGTTTGGGTTGGTGAATTTATTAACACCTTATACATTCCACTCGGGACTACAGGCAATAAAGCATTATCGCTGATTAACACACTTTACAGTTCACCGTTACACACGCACTATGGTTTTCACTCTTCACTAGTCGTATCCTGGCAACGGATTTCCACGCAGTAGTTACATTTTCACTGTAACTGCAGCATACGTGAAATTTCCTTTGCACCGCTTAATTACTTTCTTGTCATTTCCTTCCAATCATCTTCGGCTGCTATCTCAAGAATTCGGCCCAAATCTTGAAAACAACTAACTGCTCCCTTAAAATTTCTCGTTATACTCGTATAGCCTCGGGGCGGATCTCAAGGAAAACACCGTCTTCTATTTTTCCATATTACTTCAGGCGTGTTTACTGATCCGTTGCCTAACAATAGACGTCCAATTGTTGTGTGAGTTTGCTTCCACGGGAGTGTGTTTACCGAGCCATTACCTAGCAGTGGGTGTATATGTCACTTCTAAAAAGCAGGACCATCGAAACTTCTTCATGTGAGTAAAGTATTTAGGTTATATATCACGTATAAGAAGGGTATTTTTAATAATTTTTAATCATATTTTGTAATATAGCCTTCGGCGTTGACTTTGGGCATGCGCTCAACTCTGCAGTCTAGCTGTCACCTTGCCTTCCAGTCTAGGTTTACTGAGCGATCTTTTACGTTGAATTGAGGAACCGGCCTTGAATTAATGAATAAATGTATAAGGGATGGGCCTTCTCGGCCCTTGCACCGCGACCTACATTGATCTATTGTGCTTCCCCTTTAGATTATTCCGTCAGAAATCCTGCGCTTCATTCGAAGAGCAAAATTTTGTACGTGGGGACGTCGAAATAGTCACTTGGTTCCATAAAGTACAAGATATCAATCTATTGAAAGTGAAAGGGGGGAGGGGGAAACGAACGGAATAACTGTCCATGAACGAGCACATAATGTAATTCAAATTGTATCCATTCTGTAAGGAAGCCTCATATTTAGAAATCGCTAAAACCATGGGTACAAATAAAGAAATTCATTCAGAAATGGGGCTGTGCCTTTAACCAACTCCATTGAAGCAGAGTCTTTAACTCCAAACACATCTGAACCATAGCTGTAATTGGATACAGTTTTGGGGTAGTCATGTGAGAATCATCTTAATGTTATCCTGTTCCTATTCCTGTCACCCTTCCCAACCAATTTCCTAATGAAAAGTCAGTTTGCATTTCTTGTACCATCGAGCCAAACTATATATGCTAATCCTAACTTGGAAAGTCATGCCACTCTGGCCCGGAACAGTGTAATTACATTCGGCTAACGCATTGTATAATGGGGCTTCTTCCTAAGTAAAACCTCTTTGACTCCTAACTGTGAGCCAGTAATGTTGCACGCCTGCAGCGGTTTCATGGGACGAGAGGTAGGGATAAAATTCAATTGTGAACTAATTGAAAATCGACAGCTATTCAACTGTTTGTCTCTAATGTAGGTTAAATAGCAAGTAATTAGAATTGTAGTTACCCAAATCGGTTACCATTTGAGAACTGCTGCATGAGAGATAATCGCTATTGTGTCACGTGGTACTGATTGTGTTCCTTCAGCAATTTGTCCGCTGAATGTCGTAATGTCAAGAGAAATCGAATGTTGGTTGTTTAAAAATATACGAGACAGCACTGATTTCCGCATTAAAACGGAATGCAGTTTTATTGACAATATAAACTAATTGAACGTTGAATGTGCGATGATTGTTCAAATGAAACCCGTTCGAGGATTGTGGTCGGATGAAGATGACAAGACCATGGTGGTGCAATGTTTCCAGCGGAAGTCTGAAAATTCTTTGCGGTTGGTATTTCAGTTGCTTTGTATCATAATTAAAAATCTATCCCTGTAACAGGCCATGTAGGCCCATAGGTTTGTGAGACGTCAAGGCCCTCACATTTTCTAGGCAGCCGGCTCACAGATGGCGGGAGGTTGTCAGCCTTACGCGCCGGCCGTCCTATACACTCAGGAGTTTTTCTTATACTCATTTCTGTTAGAGGCTCAGTCGACCTCAGGGCCATAGTGTAGCTGGAAGGATTAGGTTAATTAAAAAATCCAGTGATCTCATCGGGAATCGAACCCGCGACCCTCCGGCTTGTAGCATATTTTCTCAACTAACTACGCTAGAACATGCTCCCCTATATCATATTTATGTTGTATATATTATTCCATTACACCTGAAAGCAAGTATAATGAAGCCAGATGAATTTGTCCGCTGTGAGAAATGATATTCATTAACGTCAGAAGGGGCGTCACACATGGACAGAACATCAACTGTCTGACAGTAACAAAAATCTTGCCTTGGGCCCCAGATGGGGCTTCACAACAAGACTGACTGGCCGACTGACTCGGTCGTAATGTGACTTTGACTTGACTTGACCTTAATCAAGGAGTCCTCAGCCAGTAAAATATTGTCGTGACTCCCGTAAGACTCAGAACAATGTAGAACTATGCTGGCGAGGACCAGCAGCAAGTTAGCAGTCAGCTTACTCAGTTGCCATCGGCAGTTGTAGCCACCATAATTTAGTTACGAGATGGAAGCCAGCCGACAACGCCCTGAGTGCGAAAGCAGAAGTATCTCTATTGTTGAGAACCGTTACCGGGCAAAGGCTAATGAAGAAAATAGACTGAGATTTAGCGTGCGAGCATGTGCTCTAGTGAATTGTAGAGTGCCTAGATCCGTGAAACTGTTATTGTTACCTGTAGTTACGAGTTATAAGAGTAATAAATCCACGAGTCCAAACCCCGTGTCTAATCACTAACAGGTGACAGTATATTCTAATTATAGAAGTATATAATATAAAATTGTAATATATTTAGAAATACGTGTATTTTCAATTGTATTTACGTACTTATATTTACGTTTTCTAGAATTTGTTGTGGTGAGAAAACCAGAAGGGAAGAAACCACTGGGAAGACCAAGACGTAGGTGGGTGGATGCTATTAACATGGATCTTAGATAGATAGGAAAGGATGGGGTGGATTGGATTGATCTGGCTCAGGATAGGGACCAATAGAGGAATATCCAATATTCTTCTCTCAAGGTTAAGTCCATGTGTAGATGAAATTATTGGGGATCATCAGTGTGGGTTTCGACGTAACAGATCAACTACATTATGAAAAAGCTGAATAGTTCGGTCCAGATCACATCTTTTGCATTCGTCAGATTGGTTGGAGGAAACTGCATAATGAGGAGCTTCATAACTTGTACTCTTCTCCAAGTGTAATTAGAATGATCATGTCAAGGAGGATGAAGTGGGCAGGGCATGTAGCACGAATGGGTGATACGAGGAATGCATATAGGATATTGTTGGGAGAGCCAGAAGGAAAGAGACCACTGGGAAGACCAAGGCGTAAGTGGGTGGACAATATTGAAATGAATCTCAGAGAGATAGGATAGGATGGGATGGGATGGATTAGTCGGGCTGAGTATAGGGACCAGTGGAGGGCTCTTGTGAACACGGTAATGAACCTTCGGGTTCCATAAAATGTTGGAAAATTCTTGATTCTTCTTCATATCATTGCATCAACAGTCTCATCACGCAAGTAGTGAAAATTCGCGGTTTGAAAATTACAAATTTGTTACATCTGTTCAAAGAGTTTTGTCCCTGTCTCTGCAACGGTCTCTAAGTGTGCACTAAAGAATATTTTTACAGCTATAATGCCAATGGAAGGGCAGTTTTTGTTCCTTTGTTCGCTGTCTGCTAGAATGAATACGACGCAACTGAATATTGCATTTCTTTCTGACATACGCTTGTGTTTTTGCTACTTTGCACGATACCACGTCACATCTTCCTATAACATAACATCAGTTTTTATGTTTATTTCCGAAGCGTTGTTCTACAAGCTTATTTTTAGTGTTTCTTTTTAGTGTTTCTATTGAATTTGTTACATCAGTTTGAGTACCATTTTTTTAAACTGATAATGTCAAGAATACGGTAATTGTGTTCNCATAACATAACATCAGTTTTTATGTTTATTTCCGAAACATTGTTCTACACGCTTATTTTTAGTGTTTCTTTTTTGTAATCTATTGAATTTGTTACATCAGTTTGAGTACCCTTTTTTTAAACTGATAATGTCAAGAATACGGTAATTGTGTTCTGTGAAATTAGTGTAATAGTTAGTAACGACACGAAAGGATTACTTTCACACTGTTTTGCAGGTGGCGTGTTTCTTGCGATTCATTTTGCAGGGGTAGTAGATTTGTATCTGCAGAAAATGATAACCAAAATAAATCGCGAAAAATCGCAATTTGTATACTCCATTTGATTATAATTTTCTTTTTTTAGGGTATAAAAATGAGGATGGAATCTTTTATCACCGCCTGAAATTTCAACTAAACTTCTAACATAGAACAAAGGAAAATGAAAGGGGAAGAAAGTTCAGAAGGGATGAAGGACACTACTGCCCCTGGAAGCAATTAGAGATATTGCATTTCGGCCACAGGATGGCCATGTTTTCATAAGCCTTATGGCCATGGGCTACATTCTCTATCAGCAAATGTTTTGAGTTGACTTTCCGTCCTGCAGATTGCAATCTTGTGTTCCCATCTGCTTTTTTAACATCACACTGAAGGATATTAAAATTCTTTTAATACAGTAGCCTTCTATCGATAAAACAAAATCAATCAATGTTAGTTTTTATTAATAAACACTCACATTCTTCCGATAAGAGTATTTACATTTGAGACTATAACAGCTACAGGTACTTGTACTCCGCATGGAAAAATCACTTGGTTCACTCTTTTAAGAGGCTGTACCAGTTTTTATACTACCTGTCATTGAGTGGTATAGGTTGAATTGCATAAAGGATAGCGCTATTGCTCTCAGTGGATTTGTATTATTGTCTAAACGATACAAGTTGTCTTAGCTTTTGTCCTTTGTTTTTGTGTGTGTGTTTGTTTATGTTGCTCGTTCTTACTTTATAATTGGCCTTCAGGCTGTTGAGTAAGCACGTAAATAAATAACGAATTGAACTATTCCAATAGGAAAGACAATGTCCGTAATAATATTAGAGTTCAATTGTTGTACATGATCGGTGACAAAGCCAAAACTTGACAATAATTACCGAAATCATAATTAAGATTGATGCTTTGAAGTTAATACGTTATTTTTTTTTGGTTTATGTTAATATTAGGAATTCAAAATAATATAATGAAGACATGAAATAAGATAGAGCTCTCTGCACATCGTCCTGGGAGTGTATGGGAAGTGGAAGTATAGCTCCGCGCATTCTTATAATCGGAACTTGATGAAGGTTAGGAGTTAGCTTTACGCTCTTGCCTCTTTGCACCAGGAGAAGAACCCCTGCTACTCATTGAATTGGAGTCTCCTTGGATCACAGAGCTGGTCTGAGCGCTGTGGAAAATGGGTCTTGCCCCTGCTAAGATGCGAACCCAGATTCCTTAATTGTCCAGCCCATAACCTAATTGCTATATCAACAGAGTTATCGAGGTTACTAGAATAAAATATTTATTTTGTGTTGTCTTTGAGGATTCTTGTTGTGTGAAGTCCTGAAGTTAGTGTGTTTAGTTCATATGTAAATCCGGTATTGCCCATAACTGTTGGTGTAGCAGCAATATGGCGCAGGGTTTCCTTATCTCGTGTTCCTTGAGGTTACATGTATTCAGATTCGGTTGTATGGTTCTGACGTTCTTGCCTCTCGCCGTCTTTTGTTGCAACTTTATGAGCGTGGCGACTGTCTCCCTGGTTTCAACTCCTCGAAGTACTGGTTCCTTAAGTTGCTCGCACGCACTGACGTGTAAATTGCATCGAGGCAGAGCACCGTTCGAGTCAGTCTCTCTCTCTCCCTATACATTTAAGCACACAATAACAATTGTTATCAATTTAGCCGAGAGTTTAGAGACGCTAAATCCTAAAGGAGTAAATTAACTAACTATGTGTTTCTGCAATGAGTACAGTCATTTAAGATACGTGTAATTGAATTCATTCTCTCAAGATGTAAGTCTAGTTTTATTACAAACCACTTCCATGGAGATTTGAACTGTGCTGGCTTTTAGTTATTATGTTTGTGAGGTCAGCAGATCTGTTCTGGACAACAGGAATTTTGTATTTTGTTTAATCTACCGTAATTCATTGCTGATCACAGTGGCCGCGCGGTCTAAAGCATGAGATGTCTTCGCTCGCTGGAACACTGGAATCGTGGGCTCGAATCCCACTAAAGACATGGATGTCTGTTTGCTTTTATTCTGTGTTTGTGTTAGGTGTCTGCCTTCCTACAGGCTGATCCCCCGTCAAAGGAGTCCTACCAACTGTCTAGGATTAAGAAACTGAAGTGAAACTGGCGTTTCACGGCTGCCCTATACTACAAGTGGGAACAACAGGAATAGAAAAGAAGAAGAAGAAAAAAATACTGAAATTCATTTCTGTAGCTCTAACGAAACAACAGAGCTTCGTCGGAGTCGAAATGCCGGATCCCTAACATGTACATTATACTGAGCTGTTACGCTTATGTGCTTGCTCTGGTCTGGATCTTCTCTAGACATACAAACGGATGATTTATTTATCTTTATGGGCCTATAAAACGGCCGTTATAAGGAAGTAAGACACAACACAAAGCACAATACACACAAGAAAGTAGGAAGAATACTCCGACAGAAG
>NW_019734964.1:4452978-4460746 GCF_002891405.2 Cryptotermes secundus | reverse complement strand
TTGATATTTTTGTTATTTTAGTATAAAAACAACAGGGCATGCAGTGCAGTAGTTCGACGTACATCGAAAATCACCTGAAGATGGCACGTTAGTGCCGAAACATGTAGTGCAAGAGAGAAGAGTAAGGTGAATAAATGTATGCACTGTAAGACGGTCAGAATAAATCATAGAGATATAAGGAAATTCTCATGGGTTTATTATTACTGATTTTATTAATTTAAATGTTCAGGCTGGTGTGTTTCAGTCCTTAGGAAACTAAAAGTCTCTCTGCTAGTTCAGAAGTTCTTCAATTTGTATGGATCCCGAAGATTCATTACCAGGTTCACAAGAGGCTGCCAGTAATCCCATTTCGAGCCAGTTTAATCCAACCCACACTCTTTCTTTCAGATCTGTTTCATTATCCTCTCGTATACGTCTAAGTTTCTCAAATGATCTCTCCCTTTCAGATGTTCTGATTTCCTCATCCGTGCTGCCTGTTCGGTTCAACGTTTATTTATAGAAAATCTCATAAAACTTCTTCCCCCTTCAGTTAGTCCGTCCTCTCTTATATTATAATTGCTTCGTACTTAGTGAACGTTTTTGGAGCTATTCTTTCGTGATGTAATTTCCCAGTTGGTGTATTTCTGTCTTCAGCACATTTGGGTCCATCGAAGTGAATCTGTCAGTGTTTGAAGCAGCCAGAAGCAAGAGACGGTGGCGTAGATGTATGAGAGGATCTTGTCCTCCACCCCCTACTGTGACAAAGTCCTGAGAGGCACGTACGGTGCAAGGACAGTGTACAAACTTTCTGTCATACAATTGACATTCACTACGTTAAAATAGAAATGAAATTGTCTGTCTCTTCATGGTCCATTTTTGCTCGTTGAATATACAAGTTAGGATTTGTGCGTCTTGCCTAACGTTTGTTGTATATTTCGTGTATACCTGAGGGATCTCAGCGTTCTATTTTCCCGAAATATCTCATAAATATTATGTGTTTACTCTTAATACCCCTCTAGAATTAAATTCATCCACACGATAATTCCGTTTTCGAGATATTGACATTTCGTGTTTGGGCCCCCTTTGTGCGCCTACCGCTATTTTCTTGAAGATAAAATCTGTGTAGTTCTACTTAAGGAGATGGTCTCCATAAGTTATTGAAATTTAATCGACGTCGTTGAAGTAATTTAAAAAATCGTGATTTGTAGGTCCCAACTGAAGGGCCTGTATTTTTGGAGCTAGAATTCGTAGTTACTATAGGAGTCTGACGATGGTGTATAACACACTGATATATTGGGTTTCTGGACTTTATCCATCGTCCTGGTTTTTAAGGTAACAAATAAAAACACGACGTTTCGGAAACTGGATCTGTTTCCGTCCTCAGGTGAAGGAAAAGGGAAACACCTATTCTGTTGGGTCCGTTAGAAATAGCTAGCCTCAATCACTGGACCAGGACGATGGATAACGTCCAGAAACCCAATATATCAGTAGAATTTACGTGTTCAGCGGGTGCCCATTTATGACGATACACATATATACTGAACACAAAGCCCATACAGTTGTTCATGCGACAGTGACGTGCACGTTCATACGTAGAGACGCGACAAACAGGCGGCATTTCAAAATCCACTTTCTCATATTCAGGGGGTAGGAAAACTAGTAAAATCCGTCAAAATTTCGAGGCCAGCCAAAGTACTTTTTCATATTACAAACGGTATGTTAGAAAGTAAAAACTGTTTCCAAAATACAGATCTTTACGCATGATCTTAACTCTGTTTGCTAGATTCGATGAGAGCTGGAACTTAAATTAGGAATAGTGAATGCTACAACATGACATAGCGTAAGTGCCAACTTAGGGCCTAATTCCATTCATAACAGTTAACAAATTAAATATTCTTTAGGAATGCATATTTCAGCTTAGGAACTGTTAGTCGTCTCTGGTACTGCTCCTCTTTAAGAGGAGGTCGTACGTCCCATCTCCGAAATATTAATTTCGTCATATTAAGATACCTTCTTTTTTTTTCTGAAAATTTACAAAGTCACAGCCATGAAGATTGATACATAGGTATTCATGGTTTTCAACATCTAGTGATTTCTTTTACATGTCTTACACACAATCTAATGAAGGTGTTCAATATTTTGTAGCGAAAATTTTGAAAAGTTGGTCTTTGTTGTGAAAAATCATAAGAAATCTGTTCACAATTTATTACTATGAAAGAAACTCAGTGGTTAATATGAACCTGTAAATACGAGTACGTGTTTGACAAATTTCAGGACTGTAGAATTTGTATTTGGAAGAAAAATTTACCTTAGTATGACAGAATTAACACTGCGGAAGTGTGGCTTACCACTTCCCCTTTAAAAGCAAAGCATTGCTTGTGTCCTGCACGTTCACCGTACCTCATACTATCGTCTACCCGTGTACATACCGACAGTTCATCTGAAGGGACAGATGGAGAGATAAACGTTGGCCATTGTCATGTGTTTCTGGTATCTGCGATGGGTTTCATTGTTGAAGATACTGTCAATATGGGCGATACAGCCCAAATACCTTCGCTTTGTGTTCTATTCATTAAAGAAGATAAACTGATTTTAACTAGACGTTACATTTCAAAATAAGCGGATTCAGTTTAAGACTTGTATGGGTATAGTTCAGCTGCATCAATAGCATAAACTTCTCTAACCCCTAAATCCCTGGTTTCTATGTGTCAGTAATGGCCGTTAAATGTACGCCTACCTCAGACTCAGGGGCTTAATATTATTGAATGAACATACCTATAGGAAAGCATGTCGCAGTTCGCTTCCCGCGTGTTTCCGCCGTATCGACTGCGATATAGAGCACGTTGCTTTGTTTTTAGACAAAAAGCCATCAAACAAAGCTCAGCTAGAAGACTCAATACTTTACAGTCATAGAGCTTTTTTTTTTTCTTGCGCTGTCAGTCTGAGCGTGGAGGCAACACAACTTTTAATGTTACATGCCATTTTTTTCTGTAATTTTGCCCTGTCTTCACCACAGCCATTCCTCGTACTTACAAGGCACTCTTCATTATAGTTTCTGCTTTGTTTCTGAGTTCAGTCTCTGCTCAGAGCACGGATCCTACTGTTATTGGCGCCTCCAGAGCGAACAATTACTTTTGTCTTCTTCTTCTTTGAGGGTCGCATTCAAAACCAACCCAGATTCTTCTAATTGTTTTGTGTGTATGAAGTTTCTGTTTATGCCCTCCCCGCATATTTATCTCGTTCGTTCTTTGTCATATTTTTCTGTTTCTTTTATCTTTATTCCTTTATTTGTGTCTCTTCTTCTGCTTTCATTTTCTTTATTCTTATTTGTTTCTTCTATTGGATATGTTTTTCATTATTACCTTCACATGTAGACTCGTTGCTAGGCAACGACCCACGAAGCAAAGAACTAGACAACGGCTCGTAAACTGAAACACAGTAGCGGTGTGTTCTATGTTGGCTGCCGTGATGTTATAAGCAATTATGCCCCTCAGTTGAGTTGAGTTATTTGGTTGTGAGTGTATGAGTAAGTGTGTCAGTTAGAGAAGTACTGAAGTTCAGTCTTTGTGAGCTCTTGCTGTGAGAAGCTGGTAGCTCAGGCCGGGGATAGTTTGGGAACCCAGAGGAAGGCAACGTCCTCTGTTGGAAGCCACTACCGAGAAACGGCCATTGAACAGTATACTGTAAAATGTAGCCACACCCTCTATCATAGAGTCCAATAAACGTGGTCATCAATCCAAAACCACTTCTATCATCACAGTCTAATCGCATGACATTGTCACTGTTTCTTGACTTGTTTCGACTCACACATGTGTAGTTATCCGTTTATCTTTCCTCTGTTCTTCTCAGTATCCTTTTAGTTCAGTTATTCGCTTTAATATTTCAGTAGAATATCGTTAAACTTTAATTATCTACCTGTGGTGCCTCTAATTAGGCTTGTTTATTTTATATATTCTGGTATTTAGCGAACTTATAGTATATTTCTCATATCTTTATAACGTTGTTTATCTAATAATCTCAGTCCACAGCAATGTGTCCCATTAGTCATGTTCGGCAAATTTATGCCAACTTTAGGCACAACACTCCAAACCTAAGAAGAAGTTGCTCATAATGTTTCTAAATATCTCTAAATATTTTTATATGTCCATAAGACACAGACATCTGTCTGCTATCTATCTATCTATCTATGGTTATAGAGTCCTTTGTTTGACCTTGGCCGCTTTTTCAGTTTCTTAGTCCTATATACAGTAGGTAGTTTTCCTTGGACGGGGGATCAGTCCGTCGCGTTGCCGCTAATACACAGATTAAACGCAGACATCCATCCATCCATCCTTCGATTTGGATTCAAACGCACGACCCCAGCGTTCGTGTGGGCGAAGACATTTCATGTCTTAAAACGTGCAGTCACTGTGACCGGCAATACGAAGACATAGGGGAAGTGAAATAGAGTCATGGCTTTGTTACTAAGTACTAATAACGTGGGGGAAATTTTAACGAGGCCAGTATCAGTTTATAAGTTGAAGTTCAGGGATTTTTTTTTCCTTGGCACTACAGCCCCAGTGGGCCTAGGCCTACCTCCATGAACTTCTCCGTTCACTTCGGTTTTTCTTGATCTTACACATTCGGTAGGACTCCTTGGGCGGGTGATCAGCTCGTCGCAAGGCCTCTACCTGTACACAAACACAGAAAAACGCACACACACAAACTAAACATCCATGCCCTGAGTGGGATTCGAACCCACGATCCCGGTTTCCAAGCGAGCGAGGGCAGTTCATACCTTACAGGAAACAGATCCGAACCCACGATCCCGGTTTCCAAGCGAGCGAGGGCAGTTCATACCTTACAGGAAACAGATCCGAACCCACGATCCCGGTTTCCAAGCGAGCGAGGGCAGTTCATACCTTACAGGAAACAGATCCGAACCCACGATCCCGGTTTCCAAGCGAGCGAGGACAGTACATGCCTTAGACCGCTCGGCTACCGTGACCGGCTGAAGTTCAGGTTTACAGGACAAGAAATCGCCAGCTCAGCATTTAGTATATGTAATTCAGTGAGTAAAAGTACATCCTCCCGTAGTCGCAGAAACAACAGGCCTCTGCAATCGAGCCCTTGCGTGAGCTTATTGCGGGTGTATACGTATGTCACTGGTACCGATCCATCACTCTCTTTGTATGCTGGCTGGTGCTGCGGACTTCTGCTTGAAGTGTAATCTCCGTTTAAGATTTTTAAACGTCCTTCGAGCAAGATTTGAGGTTCTCACAACGGTTGTTATGAAAAGTACTATCTTCTAAGATATAACTCGCACATTCCGCCGAAAGTCAACCGACGTTTCGGAGGAACATATCGCCTCCATCTTCAGGGTAGAAGAATAAAGAAATCAAGATACCAGCGTTATTGCAGGTGGCAAGCAAAGCTGAATGTGTTTCATCCATATCCACCCCTAGCAACCCACTTCGATTAACGTTTCGCTTAGTGGGGGGTGGAGTCCAACTGGGTCCACTCGGCACGTCGGCCATTGATTGGCCTATTGTAGCCTGCCCCGTGTGATTATGATGATAGAAAATTTGGTGGAATGAGGAAGGGCAGAGGAAACCGAAGTACTCGGAGAAAACCTGTCCCAGCGTCACTTTGTCCACCACAAATCCCACTTGACTAGACCAGGGATCGATCCCGGGCCGCCACGGTGGGAAGCTAGCGACTAACCGCTTGAGCTATGGCGCGGTCTCGATTAACGTTAGTCTCTCATCCATTTTTTAGTTTTATAAGTAGGTGTTTCATTATCATNCTTATTTCGTGTAGGATATTCCTCTGCTCACTGACTCTAATTAACACTTCTTCATTTCTCACATAATCGGTCCAACTGATCTTCTCCATCCTTCTCCAACACCACATTTCGAAACTTTCCAGATGTTTCTGATCTACTGCCCTAAGTGTCCATGTTTCAGCCCCATACAGAGCTATGCTCCAAATGTAGCATTTCACTAGTTTCTTCCTCAAATTTAAGCCCAAAGTAGGTGTTTACGCAATAATTTTTCTTATAACAATTCTGTATGTATTTCTTGTTTCCTACAGGTATATTACATTATCTTGTCAACACTTCGATACAAGTATATCATTTTTACGTAACAAACCTCCTGGAAACAATAGGCATTTCTTTTTGCTGGCATATGTTGCCCAACTTCGATGAAGTTTGGATATTAACACCCGCTATCTTTCAAGCAGCCAGTATCATGTGAGGATACTTTGGTCTTGCTACATGAGAATGGCTTTTCTTACTGTTCCTGTGTGTAAAGAAGCGTTCCTTTCTGCGTGCAGAGTCTGTGAGACGTACAAGTCGCCGTATACTTCTATAGCCCCCAGGAGAAGACGCTATGAGAATACTTATTAAAGAAGGTAAGAAGAAAGGAACGCGCCTTGAGTAGTCATGAGCAACTTGACTCACACTGCTCTGGATTTCCAGGGCTTCGTCTCGACCGTCTGCAACTGAAGGAGATTAGTTCTTGACCCGTGGGAGCCATTATCAACTTGGCTGGGCAGGTCGACTGCTAGGTAATTGGTTAAGGAAACCTGAGAAGTGCCATGCAACGTATTTTTCGTTAGTATCATATTAATGGCATAAAATGGAGCTGTGAAAAAAGTATTCGGATATTTTATTCAGTTTCATTCTCAAAATAGATGTATACTTCTGAGATAAGTTATAAAGTTTCTACATTACGTGTTTCGGCTACTATTTGCGGCCATCATCAGGCAGTATTTGTACAGTCCCTCTCAACTGTCTCTCCTATTCGCCCTTCATTTGCCAATGTTTACAAATGGGGGGAACGTCATATTTTTTTTAACAATGTGGATGTTTTATTTTTCTTAGTGGGGTAGGACTAAGTCCACTTGGTACCCACTTCTGGCCTATTGTATAAGCCCCAGATGAGAGATGAGGGTGATTGTTGAGCAATTGGTAGGGGAAACCTTAAGTAATTAGAAAAAAACCTGCTCCAGCGTCACTTTGTGCACCACAAATCCCACATAATCAGACCTGGGCTCGAACCCAGGCCGCCGCGGTGGGAGGCCAGCGACTAACCGCTTGAGCTATAGCGCGGCTATCCATGTTTACGTGTAATTATAGACTTAAAGAAATATTGTAAATTACATAAATCTTTGTCGTAATTTTTCGAAGGTGGTCCGTTATTCGCAGTACAAGCGTATTTCAATTTTGCAGCAGCCTTAAAATTGTGTTTGTTTTTGTTTCAATTAAATTAAAGTAGACAGGATAACGAACACGCACTATGAACACAGCATCGAGATACGAACAGGACTACCACATAAAAAGTGAGAATACACGCATGCGCGACGTGACAATACACGTACCCTAAGAGAACCTAGTACCACCGTGCTCATGGAGGGGACGGCCATTTCACAGGATCCAGGATTACACATCTAATTAAAATAAAATGAAAATAAGAAATTGTAATAACAAGAAGAAGAGTATTATATCTCAGCATCCTGTTGCACTCTACACGATAAATGATACAAACTCCGTCCCAAGTGCAAACAATATATTGTAACGTGTTTCTTTACAGAAGACGCCGTAGAGATGGTTAATTGGTTTATTTGACAATCTCTAAATAACGGCTACAATTAATTATCACAATATTACGGGTTTCCACACTTTACAAACCCTACAACAAAATCTCTTGGCACTATCTTCAAGAGTCTTCACGTATTAATAACGCGGGAGCTATACAAGTCTCCCTGAAATACACACTCCAGATATAACTGTACTACAGCACTCACT
>NW_019734964.1:4451505-4452737 GCF_002891405.2 Cryptotermes secundus | reverse complement strand
GCAGCAGGACGCACACATGAAGACTACACAGAATAACACCTGTACAGTGTGGAAACAAGAACTAGCCGCTCCAGCACTTTAGACATAGGGCGAGTAACCCTAACAATTTTAAATTCTAAATTTAAAATTTAGAGAAAAATTCTAAATTTGAAATTTAGAAAAAATTTTAAAGGATTTTAAAATCATAACTAAAGATTTTATAGTGCTACTACAGGAAAATTTGACGTGTGCAATATAATCTACATACCAGACACATATCAACGAGGTAGATGTTGATAATACGAAAAAAATAACAATGTGTTTTTTAAATGTTAAATTTTAGACTGGGTTTCAGTGTGGCAGCAACGTTAAGAGTATACACCTGATGATGGCCGATAGAGGCCGAAACATGTAGTGTAGAAGAGAACAAGATCAAAGACATATAATATATATTGTTTGCACTTGGGACAGAGTTTGTATCATTTATCAAGAAGAAGAGTAATTGACCAATATTGGTCTAATTTTAACTCGTTCAAGTTATCCTATCTATTTGAATTCAATTGAAACCAAAGTAGGTATATGAAAACAATATTAAGGATAATGCAAAATTGAAATACGTTTGTATGGCGAATAAAATTATCGCCTTATGAAAACCAGGACAAAATTTATATAATTTACGACATTTAAATCTGTAACTAAAGACCTGCATTGGAAACAACAATACGTTCCCACAATTGTAAACATTGGCCAATGTAAGGGGAATAGAAAAGAAAGTTGCCTGATGATGACCAGAAACAGCGGCCGAAACATTTCCTATTGTAAAAACCGCATAATTATCTTAGAATTACACATAAGTACATCGTGAGACTCAAATTGAATAAAATATTCTCTACAAAATATGACTGTATAATATAATATTGCTATTAAATATTCGGACACTCACTTCCAACTAGTACCGGGATTAAGAAAAAGTGGATCTATTCATCCACTCCCCCTTACGCCTTCATGGCATAGTGCTTATTTAAGCACAGGGGCAAATTTACCTGTTATTAAATATTCGGATGCTCAAACAACAGTGAAGACGTAAGTTTTGAGGTTTTCACGGCGATGACTATGAAGAAAGTTGTCTTCTGGGTTTAGGCGCCGTGTATTCTTCGTTTTAGCCGACGTTTCGGAGGAACGTATCGCCTCAATCTTCAGAGCTGTTGAATGGCTTGGAATGCAGAACTTCTCTCTGCATTCCAAGCCATTCA
>NW_019734964.1:4370740-4451041 GCF_002891405.2 Cryptotermes secundus | reverse complement strand
TGCGTAATAACGAGGCGGCCTTCAGATACTAAGGTTTTTGTTATTGCTAGTGGGGTGGGACTAAGTCCCTTGTACTGCGGCCACTTCTGGCCTATTTTACCAGCTCCAGATGATAGGTGAGGGTGACTGTGGAGCAATTGGTGGAATGAGGATTGGCAGGGGAAATCGAAGTACTCGGAGAAAACCTGCCCCAGCGCCACTTTGCCCACCACAAATCCCCCTTGATCAGACCCGGGATCGAACGCGGGCCGTCGCGATGGGAAGCCAGCGACTAACCGCTTGAGCTATGGCGCGGTAAGATACTGAGGTTAGCTACGAATATAACGGTAAGCAGCCTTAGATATTGAGTGATCTTCCAACTTTCGGTTTGGTGCAGGGCTAGCAACAGCTTACTGTAAAATTTCCCGTGCTACGGAACTTATACAATGGAAGAATTTTCACCTGTGACGGACGAAAATAGTGACGAGTTGTGGGTAAGACGCTGAGATAGACATATTTATGTTCTTCAATTGTTATGTGACACTGGGGTAAGTTTTCTCCTAGTACATCGGTTTCTCCTGTCATTCCTTATTCCACCAACTCGGTTCCATATTCGTTAACCGTCTTACCGTGAACGCTGTGTAGTCTCGATACTGGCAGCGTCATTAAATAACTACCTTAAAATCAAGGGATATTTGGAGCCATTTTGTCTAGGATGAAGCGCTCGAATTGTGGAGCTGATATCACGTCCGTGTGTAATGCATGGAGCTTTGGCTCTGTATTCCAGACAGACCTTCATGTCTTCGTGCCTAGGTACAGAAGCAAAGTTACTTTCCCTACGATCTTATTACTGTCGCCTATGTCCGCAGTGAGCACATTGGGACGCAGACATTAAATGCCCTTCCTTTGGATTATTAATTGTCACCGATGCAGTTAGTTGTATGGGGGGCTGGTGGGGTGAAACGAGGCTGCGGTTTGTTCATTAGTAATTGCGAATGGAAAACAGATCGCTTTTGTCTTCTACTTTGAAATTGATCGCCGATAAACGGACGTCCGTTTGTTTCTTCTGTATAATGGCGCATTCTCGCTGTTGTGTGTAGAGACAGAAGGGTCATTCACGTGTGTACATGGATTGTTCCTTTCATAGCAACGTTGTGTGTTGTCAGCATAGTACAGGGCTGGGAGATAGATTCTATTAAGTCCACATATTGCTCCCATATTTTCTTATATATGTAATTGTGTCCTATGTTTTGTATGGGTGAGAAACCTGGAATCTTATTTTAAGGAAAGCAAACATATTAGAAATATTTAAGACTTATTTAGTGCCGAAAATAATTGGACTGAAGAATAATCTAGTAGTAAGTATTGCAGTAAAGCGGCCTCCGTAGTCTAGAGGTAACGTTCCCACCTCATGACTCGTAGTACGCGGGTTCAAATACCCGGCGGAGGTCGTCGAATTTTTAAGGGCTGAAAAATTCAGGGAACAAGTAATTCGGGAGGGACTTTAGGCCGTGGGTCCCGTGTCGTAGCTTTACAGCACGTAAAAGAACCTCATATCTCCAAAGGAGGTCACTGAGCCAAATTAACGGATGTTACCCGCCCAATAGCAGTCTCTAATACCTCTGGTAGATGGGGGAAAGCATTATAGATACCTCTCAGCTAGTAGAGCCGGTCTCGCTGGCTGGGCGGGACTGATGGTAAGCACCAGTACCGGTAGGATATAGAGACTGGTAGAAATCATAGAGGGAAGCACAATGGACCAATACAGGTCTCAGTGCATGGGGAAACCCACCCTCTCCAATAACTAACTAAGTATTGCAGTATTATTAAACGGAGCTTGAAATGAATGGATACCTGGGTTTTATCGGAATACATGCTTGATCCATGTAGTACTGCTTTTTAATTGCCGTAAATTTGTCCATAATAAATTGAAACGCTTTATACTTTAAAAATGGAATTGTAGAAAGAAGTATGTAACAGAAGAAATCTGCTTGAATATTTGTTTTCTGCTCATATAATTTTGTTTCATGCTGCACTTCCTGGAATTTATTTGAGTGCAGCATGTCTGTCACATATAGAAACAATGAAGTGTACTACATGTATACAGAATATTTTAATAGATTACATGAAGAGTAAAAATGTAAAGGAAAGCAGAACAAAATGTTTTCCCCTTAGTGACACTGTGCCCTATGGAGGAAGAAATAATCAATTCCCAGCTTTGGATTTTGATCACGATTAGCATACAAAACGACGTCCATTATTCAATAATTTGTTGATTAGTGGCTCTATTTCAAAACTAAAACTTCTTGAATCGAAAACATACTCGGATTACTTGAGATTTCATTGTAATTGGGTTGTACTGTACATCATATTATAATAATATTTACTAGCTAAAATTCACCTTCACTCTTCGCGCTGCTGGACCTGCCCACGCCAGTGATGTCACACGATAAATTGTCTCTAATTTGTTACAGAACTGTGCTTGGCGCGAGAGGGCTGGCAGAAGAAGTGGGTCATGTGGACATCGACAGCGGCCTCCCCGGTGTGGGCTGTAGTCCTCGCAGCACTAGGAGCGGCAGCCACTTGTGAGTTTAGTTACAAGCACAGTGTCTGACATGCTCACTTACAGTTGACATGTACAGAGAAACAGACACTGGTGAGTTTAGTTACAAGCACAGTGTCTGACATGCTCACTTACAGTTGACATGCGCAGAGAAAAAGACATTGGTGAGTTTAGTTACAAGCATAGTGTCTGATATATGACATGCGCATACAAGCAGATACTGGTATGTTTAATGCTAAGCTATAGTGTAATTTGCTCACAGATACCGTGCGCATATATAGATGATGATGAGTTTCATGCTTACACAGTGTATAATGTGCTCATTTACAGATTTCATTTGCAAGTAAGTAAAATAGTTTAAAATATACATGCCTTGTCCTGTGCCAACTTTCAGATAAATGCTCAAAGAGGCAGACGACAGTCTTACATATCATATATTATGCTTACTTATAGATGATATTCAAAACAGGGGCTCAGTGTTTTGTTGTTAAGGCAAAAATAATGGTGAAGACCGTCGTGCCTAGAGAATAGAGAAGGAATAATTTCTTCATTAAACACAGAGTTCACGGGTCAAACATGGTCTATTTTGCGTCGAATCACAGAGAATAAATTTCTGTACCCACGGATAATTAAAGGATTTCTTTATAGATTTCGGTAATAAATTCCAATGCAAAATTGTGTATTATTTATGGACTTCGCAGTTAGTCACAGTACGTTTGAGATACCGGAGTTTATAGGACTAATTAAAAGTTTGAAAGACATGCGCGGTTAATTTCATTCAAAACAATTATAGATTACAACTAATTAAAATACCGTGCTCCATCTTCCCATGATGATGAAACCCTGGCTACAAAGTGGAATGTTGAAACTCGCCTGGAAGTTTATTCAAGTTTGGTACGCCTGATTTAGTCATCATCATCAGCTTTACAGTTTAGGCAATATTACGCTGTTCCGCCCAAATTCGAGATCTCTTGTTTGGATTAATGGTCTCATATACCATATTTCCCCGAGTTTAATGTGAACGTCAATTTTGAGAGTTTAATACAGTAACATATCAAAGTTTAGTTGCATGAAATATTTTGAATAATTTCTAAATCTAGTAAATAACTTACCGATCAATGAATTGTATCGAATATGAGTTCTACTGCTTATATCTGTCGGAATTTGGTCCTTTCAATCTTTCAGCTAAGAAATAAGGTAATTATATATATTAACTTTGACTGCTGCTGTACGGGTAGGATTTCAAAAGTTTCGTGTCACTTGTTGAAAATTTCCTTTTCTTTTGCGCAAAGTTTCGCGGGGCGTGCGAACACTAGGACTGCTTCTTCTCTTCCCCCCTCCACACCTCTCAGTTACCCATCGCCAGCCTTCCTTCATCCATAACATGACCCAAGTGCTTAGTGCTTCGTCCTATATAAGACATATCTATAAAATCCTTCTGTTCTAACTCCAGGACTTACTTTCATATTGTTCTGGATTCCACTAACCAACACGCACATTCACACACTGTACAATGCACTCAGTTTCTTCACTGTTTTATTTGATGTTTCTGAAACCAAGGTAAAATTTCCTTGCCTCTCCTTCTTCCTTTTCGTCCCGTCTGCAAGGCAGGAAGAGGAATTTGATGCTCACAGCACGTGACAGACTTTAATTCTACTTGACGCGCAGTCAGAACGAATTATGCTGTCAGCATGATCAGTTCCTAATTAAGATTCATAGCCTCTCTCCTCTGTTTTAAGATGTGTATTAATTAAGTGAGCTATAAAATGAATTATATTATTTAATTGCTTATATTACGACCGTCGACATAACAAGTAATATGGGAATATCTTCAATAAAGACAATAGTTGTTGGTATATAATTTGCTTTTTTAATATATATGTATATATACATATTTATAATATATATTATATATATATAATTGAAGATGTTCCCATATTACTTGTTGTGTCGAAGGTAATATAAGCAAGCAGATATTATATACACAAAAGGACGCATTCTACACGTGATATTACTATACAGATCGATTTAGAAGTACGCTGTACATGTTCTGGGGGTGCTCTTTTCGATTCTCTGCCGAGACAGTAGCTGTCCTGACTGACATAATGCTCCACTTCATGACTGACGATAAGATATCCTTACAGTAAAAATAGATGGAGTATAGGCGGATATAGTCGCTAAACCAATGCGATTAACGATGTTAGTTTTGCAGTTTTCCTTCTGAATCCAATTTTATTTATATTATATTATATATATATGTCATTAGCTAGAAATTGCAGTAAAGTAATTAAAGGTACCCCTGTAACAGACCATGTAGGCCCATAGGGTTGTGAGATGTTGAGGTTCCCACATTTTCTAGATAATCAGCCATAGATGCCGGTAAGGTTGTCAGCCTTACGCTCCGGCCGCCTTTTGTTCCCCAGGAAGATTCCTGGTAGTCATTTCTGTTAGAGGCTGAGTCGACCCCAGGACCTTAGTGCGGCTGGATGGATTAGGTAAATTGAAAAAACCCACCTCAACGGGATTCGATCCCGCGACCTTTCGACTTGTAGCATAGTGCCTCAACCAACTACGCTACCGCGTGCCCCCTAGAAATTGTAGACCAGTTTAAATGAATCCCGTTCCACGGGTTAAGACAGCCGGGAGAGATCAGCCAGTATAGGGATGGGTTACGGGCTGGATTTCGATTTGCGGCAGAGAATAGGGAAGTGTTCATATTGTGATCTCCTATGTTATGATACCGTGTAACGTTACAGAAGCATACCAGGACTATTAGGAGGTAGTATGTTCCTACCCGGCTCTACGGCGTCATATTCCAGAAGGCCACAGCATGAATCTTCAGAGCCGCGTAAACTCTGACCGTCCATGAACCGAAAATGGGAATAATGCCTAAGTATCAATCAATAAATTGTAGAAACCATGACTCAGTTTACATTAAATGTACGCCACTCATGCCAAATCCGTGCAGTAACGCCGCTGTCTCCAAAGTTCCGATAGTAGACGAACAGTAGCCGTGCTACAGCGGCAACTTCTCCTACATATCTGTATTGCATGTTATCTAAACAATACCTCTCGGGCGCAAGGCGTAAATTTTCTTTTCCATACCCAAAAGGGATGAATGAAACTTCCAAATATTGAAAGACAGTTTCAGTGTTGTAAAACATAAACCTTCGGATAAAATATTGCCGTAAATATTGTAATTCTTAAGAACTTACGTCGGTGAATACTCAAATTACGGTCTTCTGGCATATGGCGCCATGCATTTTTTGTGGGTTATTTAACCGAAGCTTACAGAACTTATACTGTATAGCGTCCGATTGTATATCGACTGGAAAGGATTTGACCAATTCGAATTATTTTCCCGGCTCTGCCTGTCTTAACTGAAGAAAACCACGAGTAATATCAGGTGTCTCCATGTAGTTTGGTATATACGTACCAGCGTTTCGTAAGAAAATGATGCCTCAATCTTCAGGGTAAAATCACGAAACGAAAGTAGTGGTAACAATGTAACCAAGTACATGATGTCACACCAGAGAAGAGTGTAATGCAAGCAACGTCAATATTCCGAACATCTGACGCCTATGTACATTACTGCAGTATGAGTTTCTACATCCCCTACCCGTTGAGGGCAGTGGCCTGTTCCATACATTCTTTCAGTTCCTATGACAGAGTCGTTCGTCTGCTGAAGCAGTGTGGGGGGACTATAGATGCACAAAGAAACATATCCCCTCACACGCTAGCCCGCAATGTAGGTACAAAGCAATGCAAGTAGCTTAATTATAAATGAAACGGCAATGTTAGGTTCCCACAGCGCACCTGCCATAAACTCATATCCCTGGATTCTTTTGCAGTGGCTCACTGCCAGATAATAGTAAGAACGATAAGGAAGCTTAAGAACAAAGTTCATAGGCCTGTGTCAGTTAACTGATAAGAATTATGTAGTTCTCCTAAATATTGTATAAAATTCAGTTCCTGCTTCAGGGAAAATACTGCGTCATAAATGCAAGGACCACTCAATTAAAGATGTTTAGGGACATAATCGCTTTTTATTCCAAGAATCGTAAAGTTGTCCCTCTGCTTAACTAATTATGCACTACACCATGAAGGCGTATTGTAGTGTGGCTGTATAGTTCCACATTTTCTTGACCGCGGCACTAGTTGTTGTGAATTGTCAGCTCCACGCCTCGTCCGCTTTACTCACTGGAAAGAGCACCCGGTACCCATTGAATAGGAGGCTGGGAGGGCTTCAGAGGCGGTATGGACGACGTGGAGAAGATAAAATTCTGGATCCTACAGAGACTCGAACTCCGAACCCTCTGTCATCCAGCCTGTAGCCAGTCTTTATACCGACTACGTTATCCAGGCTCCCTATTCCGAGAACCGTACGAAACATAATTTGTGGACAAACTGCACGGTTTGTTTAACGTGAAAACATGTGGTATATATAGTAACCACTGTCATTTGAAGAGCTAAGAGCTGTGCCTTTAGTCGATTAATTTCATTTGAGAGGCTTGTTAGTTGGGTTTTGTTGGGTTGAGAACTTGACGACAGTGTATCAACTGAACATTTTATTGCCGATTAATTTAGTTCAAACGGTAATCATTTTGACTTTTATGTGGGAAGCCACCAGTTCAAATCTCGGCTGGACACTTGACTATTCAGACCGACGTCTTTCATGTTTTTTTTTCGGTTCATCTAGGCAAATATCTGGATGGTATCTTACGTCAGGTCACGATAATATCTTTCGATATCATTTTCGATTCACAGTTCACTGTCTTTTTTCCTCTCGATACCTTATGATCTGAGATACTGGCAGCGTCGTTAAATAAACAAATAAATAAACATATAAATTTAAATTCTCTTGGCTGTACATTACTTGATAGGCAGTTAATTTACAGTCAGATGAAAAATATTGAAGGCGAATCGATGCTTATTTTTTAAACCTGTTGTGTTGGAGTTCACGGACTCCACTGCAGAAAACCAGTAAGGTCTTGTTCAGGATATCCGGTTCCCCGGGAAAGCTACGATATGAATTCATTACGAATTGAACTCTGATGTAAAATTTGAGTTTTTCACAGCGGTATCTATGAAGAAAGCAGTCTTCTGGGATGTGTTGCCGTGTAGATATTGTGTTAACTGGCGTTTCGGAGGAAATTATCGCCTGAAGATGGAGGCGATACGTTCCTCCGAAACGTCGGTTAACACTATATGTGTATATATATATACATTGTGCCACATCCCAGAAGAGTGCTTTCTTGAACTTAGATGCTTCTTACATGCTTGATCTAGCCAACTTGGCGAAGAATTATTGGACCTTTAAACATAAGGCATGGATCTGCGTGAAATTGTTGTCATGTTGACCTACGCCTTTTTAATTACTCTGAAGACATTTCCATGATCAGGTTTGCTATTTGTTGGTGCTCTTCTTTCACTACAACCCGACTGAGTTTCTGTTCCACTTAAAAGCTGGCCAACAGAAAGTACTTCAGTTTCAGAGAGTGAAGCATATCTGAATTGTTTTCAAGTTTAGTTCTGCTCCTGCAGTTTAGATGTCAGAGGGATCGCCTCTGGTTATATCTCATTATTACTGCATTCCTGTCTTCGCCCATAACGCTTAATGGAATGGAAAATGTCTTTGAATTACTAAACGCAAAGCAGAATAGGAAGAGAGATACTGAAATTGGAGGCTAGCTCTTTCTAACTAAGCATTCCTCATGAAAATGTAACATAATTAAAACTAATTTGCTAATTAAGGCTCTGTTTCTTGCAGTTGAAATTTCTGAGCGTTTTTACGCTTGTTATTAAAGCGTAGAAGGTTCAATTCTGGACTTTCCATTATATTCCATATCATAATGCTAATCTCATTTCATCAGAGTGTTAGAATTTGCCTGTCATTTTCAAAATCATAATTATTTGCGTGAAATTAGCCAATTGAAAGAGAGTAAGGCTCGCTGTTTTATGTCTTTTTTTTTTCCTTGGCACTACAGCCCCAGTGGGCCTAGGCCTACCTCCATGAACTTCTCCGTTCACTTCGGTTTTTCTAGATCTTACACATTCGGTAGTACCCCTTGGGCTGGTGATCAGCTCGTCGCAAGGCCTCTACCTGTACACAAACACAGAAAAACGCACACACACAAACTAAACATCCATGCCCTGAGTGGGATTCGAACCCACGATCCCGGTTTCCAAGCGAGCGAACACAGTACATGCCTTAGACCGCTCGGCTACCGTGACCGGCTTTCTGTCTTATAGTGTCTAATATATGTGATGTGGTCTTTTAATGTATTCATTCAAATTTCTTTTAATTGATTCATTCATCTGTTTCTCCATTCTCCAACGTCTTCTGATTTATTTGTCTCGCTCGACTATCCCACCGTGTTTCGTCGCTCCGTGTATTTCTGGCGTCTCTCTATTCAAAGTAGCATTCATGATCGTCCTTTAATAGAGGGCTTCATAAATTTGTCTTCAATCTACCAGCCACTTAACAATATACACTTGCCCACAGTCAAATGTTTATATTCTAATAAGTATATTTTATAACACGTCTAAGACTCAATAGGAACCTGAGGACGGAAACAAATCCAGTCTACGAAACGTTGTCTCCTTTAGTATACCGGACGATGGACAAAGTCCAAGAACCCATTAATCCTGAATATTATATACGCCATCGTCAAAACCCTTTATATAGTTCAAGATTCAGTTAAGTGAATATATTAGCAGTAACAGAACTCCGTGGTCTGTAGTCCGCAAGCGAACTATACTGACCGAGTAACCGCCGCATGTCGGCGAAGTTAGTGCCAACTTTTGCGGATAGAGGGTGTCATGTGGTCAGCGCAACGGATCCCCACGGCCGTTAATTTCGGTTTCCTAGACCAGAGCCATTATTTTCTTGAAATAGTTCCTCAGTTATCCTCACGAGGCTGAGTGGACCCCGTTTCAGAACAACTGTAACGAATTTATGAGTGCATAATGTTTCCTCATAATTTGATGCCC
Source organism: Cryptotermes secundus (assembly GCF_002891405.2). NCBI lineage: Eukaryota > Metazoa > Arthropoda > Insecta > Blattodea > Kalotermitidae > Cryptotermes > Cryptotermes secundus. The sequence goes on along the minus strand of NW_019734964.1, from coordinate 4,441,506 downwards.
TGTTTACTGTAATTCTATAGCACAGTAGCATTCAGCCAAATGGTTCAAATGACATACATAGTTAGTTATTGGAGGGAGTGGGTTTCCCCATGCACTTAGACCTGTATTGGTCCATTGTGCTTCCCTCTATGATTTCTACCAGTTTCTATATCCTACCGGTACTGGTGCCTACCATCAGTCCCGCCCAGCCAGCGAGACCGGCTCTTCTAGCTGAGAGGTATCTATAATGCTTCCCCCATCTACCAGAGGTATTAGAGACTGCTGTTGGGCGGGAAACGTCCGTAATTTGGCTCAGTGACCTCCTTTGGAGATATGAGGTTCTTTTACGTTCCGTAAAGCTACGACACGGGACCCACGGCTTAAAGTCCCTCCCGGAGGACTTGTTCCCTGAATTTTTCCGCCCTTAAAAATTCGACGACCTCCGCCGGGTACCCGCGTACTACGAGTCATGAGGTGGGAACGTTACCTCTAGACTACGGAGGCCGCTTAAAATGGCATACATAGCTCTCATGTATAAGGCTTGAAAAGTTTTGCCTCGTCAATTCCCTGAAATTAATAACTTGACTATCTGCCGGAGCTCTTATATTGAATATAGACCACGAGCTTCATGTTAAGTCGTTGTGAAGTCGTTGTTGAAGGGGACTGGTGGGGACTGTCAGAGAGATGCCTGGCGAGCCTTTCGGGTTCCACAGCGTTCCCCACGGCACTGCCCTCGCATTCCGATGAGCGCTGCACAAGCCTACTTGCTTCGCCTGCGAAATGTTCTTGCAGGCTTTCCCAAGAGAAGGACAACTTTCGGTAATGATATTGAAATAGTTCTATCTAAATGAAGCCAAGCCACATTAAACATTTTCCCTTCGCAGGAGTTTTTAATGTGATTCCTTCCGTGTATGCATTTTTGCACGTAGTAGACGAAATATCGTTTCGTATATAGTCTCATAACATATATGAAGAAAGCAGTCTTCTGGGATGTGGCGCCATGTAGATATTGTGTTAACCGACGTTTCGGAGGAACGTATCCCCTACATCTTCAGGGTAGAAGAAAATAAAAGAAATACGCGAGCAGAGAACCAGCGTGAACAGGTGCTAAAAGTTCTTTTTTCTTCTACCCTGAAGATGGAGGCGATACTTTTCTCCGAAACGTCGGTTAACACAATATCTACACGGCGCCACATCCAAGAAGACTGCTTTCTTCATAGTCACCGCCGTGAAACCCTGAAATCTTCGTAACATACATGTTTACCTTAGTTTTTAGTAAGGGTTTCTACTGGTTTTTACGGTTGAAAATTTTTACGGACTTCATATTCGGAGTCAGCTGGGGCTGACATAGCTTGTGAGGTGCCTATATCCTTACATACTCCTACGTTTCTATAAGTGTAACAGAAATGCCCCTTTTGTACTCTTCTGTTCTCCTTTTGTTCGGGAATTACTCTTTCATTTACATAACATTTCGAAGCCTTGAAAAATTGAAAGAGTAAGAACCAAAATCGTGCCCTATTTTTGTATTTTTTTTGTATATGTTTGGTTTACTTTCTTTATTTTTGCTCAAATTGTAATTGACTTTTAGGTTGTTAAGTTGGCACGTGAATAAGTAAGAACTAGATTGGAGTGAATTATTACAACCGAATTAAACAGGAATAAATGACTGAACAGTCTCTTAATTGTCTAAACCGATCCATTTCGTTAACCCCATTACACGGGGTGTGATATTCTTGCTTAGTTATTCGTACCAGGCGTGAAGAAAACATTCACAAACTAAAGGGTTAGAACGGGGTGACTTCGGAGCCTCCTGGAGGGTCATAGAGACTTGGAGACACCTTGAGACATGATTGGATGATCTGCTCAAGCACTCTCTATTGAGGGACGATGCCTCTTGAAGATGGATTTGAGAATCGAACGGAAAGTGTTATTAGACTGAAGCAGGAGTTCTCACAAGACGATACATGACACGTTGTCTATCCGTATCGTATACAGGTATTCGTAAGTTCCAGAACATAGCGCAGTCCATTAAACTTAACCTAGCTGTAGTTAGCTAGGGATCTGAAAAAAAAAAAATATGTTTTCAGAGAACCGTTTTGCGATTTTGTATTGATGACCATGGTACATGTTTCGCATGCAGCTTATCACGAATGAAACTGTGACAATAGTTTCAAATGATAGTCTGTTGGTATGTAACCTATCACCTCGTTTTGTTCCGTTCCAAGAGTCTGGGAATTCAGAAGCCTCGCTGGCGCTACACACTACCCGTCCCTCACCATGTTAGTGGAGGCCAATTGTGAGCTTTGTGCCCCTATATCTAAATAATTAGCTGTTCCGTCCTGAACTGAAGTGGTCGGACAGGAAACGTGCAAAACACAAATCTCGATTGACAGTTTACAGTAACCTTTGTCTGTTGAATGGACTGAACACTAAGGCTAGTCAGCTTTGTTGTCAGTGTCAGGTAGTTCTTTTTTTTTTTTTACTTTTTGTGAATGTGAATACAGTATGCGCCAAAATATACAGTACTGAAATGAAATGACGTCCTGTTGATACCGCTGTCTATTCATGTGAAGGCCCCTTGCACAAGAGAACCTTCTCAAATCCTGAAGAAAGGGTCCGATCACCATGTCCCTGTAGCGTTCTTGGGTGACGGTAAGAGCACTGCCTTCCTCGTCCTCAATGAAATAGGGGTCCAATATACCGTGAGCTGAGACGGTACACCATTTCGTCAGACGTGTACTGTGTAGACTACAATGTATCACAATCTGTAAGACTTGAACCTATACCTACACCACTGTGAAAACTCAGAACACATTTAACGTAGTTTTTGTATATTTCAGCCACTCTGCGACATTTAAACTATTGCCAAGGATACTTTATTTACTTAAAATTTTAAACGACATCAGTACAAGAAGATTAGGAGTATATAGTAAGCAGAGGTATTCATTTTCAAACTATTCCTATGTTCTCTCTAATGATGCACTGTAGGTCACCGAGTTAACTGAGAAAATCACGGAAGACTTCAGTCACGATAGCTGCTGTCCAAACTGAAACAAGAATTTGCTATCTCCCAAACACGTTAGATTAGTCAGTGATGAGCCAAAATTTCAGGCATGCGCACTGGAATTCCTTCTTTACCACTTCCGGAACAGCTGTGATTTCCACCCTGTTTCCCTGGAACAAGACGACCGGAGCGTTATGCTAATCATGTGTTTACTCAATGCAGAGATTGTTACTCTGTACGTCGCCTCTTCATGTCATACCTTGACATAGAATAGCTTACCGTTATCTGGTAAGCCTTTAGGCCAGGAGTGGGAAGGTGATGTCTCGAAGCGTAAATTCCGGCGCGCACCGTAAAGAGAACGTATGCGTTATGTGTGAGCCCGACTTAACGAAAAGATCGTGCCCAGAAGTCACACAGACGTTACTGTAAACATATACCTGCTGCTGACCATCCTCAGGTAAAACATACTCAGTTGGGTCCAATAGATAGAACTAGCCCCTATCTTCGGAGACAAAATCCAATCTCCGAAACATTGTGTTTTAAAAAAGAAACAGGATTTTTTAAATAGATAAGACGATGGATAATTTCCAAGAACATAATACTTGTAGCAATATACAATCGTCACAAACTTTTAGATCTTAAATCCATACCCTGTCTATAATCGCACCCCTAAAATCATGACGGTATATTCAGTCAATTAAAATAAAATTACAATCATTTAACTATTTTTTCAGCTATCAGAACTTCATCCGCTAGGCTGTGCAACCCAATGTCAGTTCGAATGCTTCCTATCTGGTCCCGCTTTAGAAATAACTGCTCACGTATTCAACCGCCATTTTGCTGAAGAAAACTCTAGAAAGCGAGTGCAACTAAGGAGGGGTGTACTACTTCCATTTGAATAAAAGAAAACGAAACAATTTGGAGGGAAAATGGCCGCATGAAGCAGTTACTGGATCCGACTGTGAGTTAAATACTTAATCCAGAGAGAAGGGCGCAGAAGACTACGAAACTGAAAACGAATGGAAGCCACGAGGAAGTGGATAACGCAGACTGGAAGCGCCGGTGACCCTCTTCCATTACAGTTTTGGAGTTTAGGAGCCGCTCCATTGTTAAATATACTTGGGCTTATGTGGGCCCCAGCTCCACACTGCACACACAGCAAACGGAATTTCCCAGCCGACGCTGCTTAGCAAAACGGGTCTCACAACGTGGAGCTACTGAATACCCGAAGGCGGCAGACTACACGGGAGACAGGAGTAAACTAAGGTAAAGTTATCCCTGTGCTTAAGTAATTAAGCACTACAGTATGAAGACGTATGGGGGCGGTGGATGTATAGATCCACATTTTCTTGATCTCGGTACTAGTTAGAGGTTGCTTGTCAGTTTCACGCTCCGGGCGCTTTACCCGCGGAGAAAGAGTTCCATACCCATTCGATAGTGGGCTGGGTGGGCCTCAGAGCCGGTCTGGACGATATTTTGCAGAAAAAATTCTTAACCCTACCAGGACTCGAAATCCCACCCCTCGGTCGTCCATCTCGTAACCAGTCGCTGTACCGGCTATACTATCCCGCTATGCCTAGGTGTAGTTTGAGTATTAATATTACAACGAATCATAGAGAAAATGATTATGAGAGTGTTGACAGTATTCAGCTGGCTCGAGATAGGTTCTATTGGTGAGCTGTTTTGAGAATGGTAAAGAAACGTCGGCCGGTCACGGTAGCCAAGCGGTCTAAGGAATGTACTGTCTTCGCTCGCTTGGAAACCGGGATCGTGGGTTCGAATCCCACTCAGGGCATTGATGTTTAGTGTGTGTGTGTGCGTTTTTATGTGTTTGTGTACAGGTAGAGGCCTTGCGACGAGCTGATCACCCACCCAAGGAGTCCTACCGAATGTGTAAGATCTAGAAAAACCGAAATGAACGGAGAAGTTCATGAAGGTAGGCCTAAGCCCACTGGGGCTGTAGTGCCAAGGGGGGATAAAACTTCGAGGGCAATAAAAGGCGTGGAATTTCTTGGTTATCTGAGCGACTGTCAGCTTCTGATGAAAAGACCGTAGTTCAAGTAGTTAATTATTATTAAGCCCGTAATGCATTACTGATGTGCAGTGTATGAGACACCGTTCTCATTTCCCATGTCACCATATGTTTGTTCGTGTGACTGTCATATTCAGGGGACACGCAGTTTCCCTGGCATCAAGTCACATTCTACTGCGTACTGGACTGGACACACGGAATATTAAAGCACGTGGAGTGTCACCTGACTAAGAAGTTCATGCTGCGAAATGTCTAGATATTGTAGATGAGAAGTGTGTGTGAGTAGCGGACCGTATGTCTATGTAGAGAATGGTCTGTGGATTGTGAGTTGCCATTAGATTGATAAGATGTTGTCTGAAGTTTACTGCAGTTGTCAGTACAATTGCCACGAGGCATCAAGACTGTGGGTCCAACAAAAATTATTTCCCTCAGTTGATTGCCAGACAGAAGATGCGAATAATATTATTTAGTTATTTGACAATGAATTTTAGAAAATCTGGTAGCGCCGAGAATCGAACCCGGGATATCTGGATCTCTAGCCACGAACTCTGACCACTAGATCACAGAGGCGGTCTAATTTCGCCGACAAGCGACGGTCTCTCGGTCGGTATAGTTAGCTTGTGGACTAAAACCACGGAGTTTTTTTTTATAATGAATTTTTTTTTCTCTCCGACTCCCTAGCTCAGAAAATGATACAAATTCTTCTCATTTTTCAGATCGGAACGCGTATAAAACCTTATGATCCACATGCAGTGTACGTGCTGTTATAACAAATACAGAGTTATTCTAAATTATTGTCTGTGTATCCGTGCCCTATAAACAGAAACCGCCGACAGTAATTTAGAATATTCTTGTACATACATCAATATGTTTTCCCATGCATTTCATGTATTCTTTTTTTCCTTTCCTTGGCACTACAGCCCCAGTGGGCCTAGGCCTACCTCCATGAACTTCTCCGTTCACTTCGGTTTTTCTTGATCTTACACATTCGGTAGGACTCCTTAGGCGGGTGATCAGCTCGTCGCAAGGCCTCTACCTATACACAAAAACAGAAAAACACACACAAACTAAACATCCATGCCCTGAGTGGGATTCGAACCCACGATCTCAGTTTCAAAGCGAGCGAGGACAGTACATGCCTTAGACCGCTCGGCTACCGTGACCGGCTTCATGTATTCTTAGCGATATTAAAATAATGATCATAAGATTCAATGCTGGACTTCCTGCTCCGGATGTAATACACACCGGGCTAGAATCCCGCCGGTTAAACCCGGCTATCGTAAGAAACATTTTTGTGAATTTCTTCAACAGACGCTGGAATAATACCTGAACATACAGGATATCGGCTTTCTACTCCATCCTTGTGAATCAGTCATTTATAATCATCCTGTAAGCCCTGATTGGACCATGTAAAATTACGCTCATAGCAAGACGTTGCTAAATAACCAAGAAAACAAAGCATATAAATAGAATTTAGTGGATAAAGATACGGGCCCCAGCAGTAGTGTACACCAAGGAGACATCGCTGTAACTTCGCCTTGCGATACGCATATCAAATGCACACAAACAAAACTTTGTGGCCTGTAGTCCGCAAGCGAATTATACCGACCGAGCGACCGCAGCTTGTCAGCGAAGTTAGTGCCAACTTTAGCGGATAGAGGGTGTCGCGTGGTCAGCTTAACGGATCCTCACAGCCGTTAATTTCGGTTTTCTAGACCGGAGTCACTATTTTCTTAAAATAATTCTTCAATTAACCTCACGAGGCCGAGTGGACCTTGTTCTAGACAAATTATTTCTCAAAAAAATCTGGTAGCGCCGGAAATTGTACCCGGGACCTCTGGATCTGTAGTCAGGAACTCTGACCACTAGATAGCAGTAACATGTTCTTCAATTTTATATCTCCATTATAATAAATAGCCGCCACATTCTACGCCATCATGGGATCATGGGTTCGAATCCCACATATTGCATGGATGTTTGGTATGTGTATGTGTTTATTCTGTGTTTTTGTTGTCCTCTGTTTAGGTAGAGGCCTTGCGACGGGCTGATCACTCGTCCAGGGATTCCTACCATCTGTAAAATGATCATGAAACTGAAAATCAGAAGGCAGGGCCCAAGGGGGCTGTAGAGCCAGTGGAAAAATGTGTAGTGACCGGATTATGTCTCTTTCGGATGTGTTAAATTTAGTAGTGTCCTTTCCCTTGCTAACGAAAGCGGATCCAGTTTCCAAACAATGGACATGTCCATAGGTAATCGTCACAGACCTTGCGGAACCAAATACAGAGTGTTCAATCAAGGAGGAAACTTCGCAACAGCGTTGACCGTGCCCACTATTCCTCACAGATTGCTGTAATGGCGCGCGTTTATCAACACTAATGACTCATTCTGCTATTAGCAGTTACAGTAGCAATTTGTGAGGAATTTGGGCTGGATCAGTGATTTTGCGAAGTTTCCTCCTTAACTGAACGCACTGTACTTTCAGCGTGATACTGCTCAAGATGGCTCTCCCACCTCCCTGCTACTCGCGCTCAGATTTCGTTGAGCGCATCTACCTGTGGAATTAATTATGCATCAGTCTAAAATAAGAAAGATTTGTAAACCTTATGGCGCGCATCGCATCTCATTTAAAGACTGAAGGGACTAGAATAGAATGTTGAACAAGGATTTATTTTGGCATTTTGTGTTACAACAATGCTATACCTTACAATTTATTTTACAGTTTGAATTTAATATAGAATTTTCCGAATTTTCACGAGCGTCGCTTTTGGTGGCAGTTGTGCCAGGCGTGGGGCTTATAACAGGACCACAAATTGTCCTTCAAGGTCGTATCTTGCGGAAAATGTTCGGAAATTAACTCCTTCTCATAATTTTGTGAAGTTCTTCCCACGTAAAAATTCTTCGACCCATAATTCTAATAAAAAACATTTTCTCTATCAGAGCTTGTAGTAGGTACATTTTTCGTGGTCTTTTATGTTTGCAGCTTTTACTTGAACTGGGTGGTTTCTTTCTATACGATAAACGATATAATGATACAAATTCCGACCCAAGTGCAAACAATATATTATGTGTCCTTGATCTTGCTCCTCTACACTACATGTTTCGGCCTCAGACGGCCATCATCAGGTGTATAACACTCACGTTGCTGTCACACTGCACCCAGCCCAAAATTTAACATTTAAAACACTTTCCTTGTTATTATCAACATCTACTTCGTTGATATCTGTCTGGTTTGTAGATTATTTTACACACGTTAATTTTGACGTTCCTGTAGTAGCACTATAAAATCTTTTGTTCTAATTTTAAAATCTTTTAAAATATTTCTCTAAATTTANAATCTACAAACCAGACAGTTATCAACGAAGTAGATGTTGATAATAACAAGGAAAGTGTTTTAAATGTTAAATTTTGGGCTGGGTGCAGTGTGACAGCAACGCGAGTGTTATACACCGTCTGAGGCCAAAACATGTAGTGTAGAGGAGCAAGATCAAGGACACATAATATATTGTTTACACTTGGGACGGAATTTGTATGATTATATCGTTTATCGTTTATGGAGTGCAACAGGATGCTTAAATATAATATTCTTTCTATACATCTTAAATACCCTGAAAAATCTAACACTAAATATAAATAACCATCACGTTACCAGGAATATTTCTCTGCGTCGCTGATGCATGCCCCTATCCTGGCCAATTCGTAGTAATTCCTCTGTCACCGACGCATGCGCGGTAGCAATCTGAATTTCTGAAGAAGAATGTTATTTTTAGACAATATCTTTTTGGTGAATGTGTTTTTGTTTGGCGTCTTGTGTTTAAACTTTTTAATAAATTTCTCGAATCCCCATAAGCGTGAATTTATGGGCCGCATCGCGTTATTTAATTTCCGTATGGGCGAAACTGCAAGTAACGCTGGGACTCACCTCGTATATTCATTATAGTGGGATGTTGCCATTTCAGCATTTGAGTGCTGTGAGGTAAATGTTTTGTCTGTGTTCTTTCGCGTTAAGCACAGCTGTTACATTGTAGCTCCAGATTTTGATATTGCAGTGGGGGTTCTTTGAGATGGTTACAGCGGTTGAGGTGCTGGAACTGTGCTGCTTTGCTTCTGGTACAGATGTATGGAAAAAAAAACATACATCTATTCATAATCACAACACTCGCAGCTAAGAAGGGAACACACATCACAAGACACGGTTTACACAGAATGTAAGAAAAACGACCCCCATAGTGGAAGAACCACACGCAAGTTTTAATTAAGACACATAAGATGAATAATCTTAACAAGTTTTAGTGTGTTAAAATTTATTATAGTTGACAAATACGCACTTCTTAAATACTTTTTAAATAATTTTATAAAGGCAAGCAATGAAATAGATTAGCGTAATTAGGGCACCTGATGATGGCACTATGTTGCCGAAACATGTCGTGAAGTAACAGGTGAAATTGAGTGCACTACAAGACGGCAACTATATACATATCATGGATATACAGCTAGTTGAAGTATAAGGGTACAGGTCTATGTTCTGTTGGTTTGTGTTTATTTTCAGTTTATTTAAACTCAGTAACTAAGATTAGGATGGGGTAGCATGCACTGGATTAATCTGGCTTCGGATAGGTGCCAGTGGCGGGCTCTTGTTAACACGTTAATGAGCCTTCGGGCTCTATCGGTCAGTCAGTAACTTGGACTATGTAACGTCGAATGAGTGGGTGAAAGCGAATAATGAATTGAAAAGGATGTGGAAGGAAGCAGGTTGACCAAGTTTAAAAACTTCCTCGTGAATTGCCTGGAGGGACTGGGGGAAACCACGAAAAACGGCACTCAGGATAGTCGGTGCCCCAGTCTTGATTACAATCGGCCACACCCCAGTCACAATTCAGGAGCGACACTGCTTGAGGCAATTTGCTCGTCTATGTTTTGTTTATATAGGTTTTTATTGTTTACAACATAAATGTTTATCACTCATTGTTATTATTATCATGGTGGTGTATAGACCCGTTGCTGGACAGAGACCTCGAAACGGACGAGTACAGCCGTTGCTATGCAATAGGCGGATAAACAAACACCCGATTCTAAGCAACGGCTCGGTACACACATTCCCGTGTAAACGATATCAAGTCTGTCACTAGGTAATCGCTCATGACAATGATAGAAGGATTGCTGGATGCAGTGTTTTCTGTTGGGTCCGCCCCGAGGTTATATAACGACGACACTAGCCGAGTTGAAGTTAGAACTGTCAGCAGTTCAGTTGAGTGAAGTGACGTGAAGTGGCTGATTAGCTACTGCATGAAGGAGTTCAGTTGTCAGTTCAGTTGAAAGGCATCCTATGAAATGGCCACCAGCCTGGGACTCAGTTAATTGAGGGTTGGCAGTTGATAAGAGTTCTGCACGGGTGTCTGTGACAAGAGGACCTGATTGCGGTAAGCTGGAGAACCGCCTCTGGTAGAAACTGTTGCCAGGAAACGGCTAGTGGAGACTGTAATAGGCTGAGGACACTAGCCTTTGTGTGTGTGAATGATCTGTAAAATATAGTTCCGAGTGGTATACACAAGTGGTCAGTAAATCAATCCACCACTCAATGTCGCGTCTATAGTCACACACCCTTAAATACGTTAAGTTATTGTTAATAATGTTATTTATATTTGTTGTTGAAGGGTGGAGGGCTCTTGTGAACATGGACTAGCTGCGCAACCGACGGCCTTTCAGGAAGGTATCAGCTCCATGGAGTTAGTTCAATAATATCTGTTGTTATTAATGCTATTTTGTTGTTCTGTTTATGCTACACAATAAATTTGCAGAAACAGTGTTATCCCCACTAATTTTTTGCATAGCATATTTATCCATTCATATAATTATTATGCCTAGGAATTTACAAGTAACCTATCGAAGCTGGGACATTGGATACAATAACGGAGCTGGTTCCATAGTCTATAGAACCTGCCTCGGGGTTTTTCTCTGATAAGAAACTAACAAAATTACCGTCCCGCAATCAGATATGTACCAGTGCCAACCCGCAGGATCGTTCCAGCAACTAAAATAATTTCAAACTCTGAGCGTTCACTTCCTGCTTCGATTTATGAGTCTAACAGAAATATTTATGGCCTTCCTCAATCTGCTCGTCTTACCGAACGTGACTTTTATCTGTCGGTAATCAAGCAAAATGAGAGCCACTGTAATGCTCCTTATCTCCTAAATTGAAGCTTTGTTGAAATTTATTTACATGTTTTGCTCATAAGGCTTATATTCTATAGACTTTGTACAAAACACACAATCTCTAAATTGTATTTCAAGAAAAAACTTGACTTAATATATTGCCTGTCTTATTTATGTTTTATGCGTTTATACAAATTGCGAAATATATATACGGTATATAGTTTGATGACGTTAAATATAAAAGAAATGAAATATGAAGAGATAAAATGTATCTTACTTTTTTAATATTTTAATTTTCCTCCTTTTTTAAAAATCTCTTAAATCTTACCTCCTTACACACCAAAGTCTTATTTTCTATTGTCTTCAAGCATCATTTTTCTTCGCTTTTCATTCTTAATTGCATTGATTCCATTCTTTTGTTTCTTAATTCCTTCAGAGATTATTTATATCGCGAAACTTTATATTTTACTTTCTACTTTCTTTTTCTGTTGCTCATTTATGTCCTCAGTTGTATCCCCTAACTGTGCATTCTTTCTCCTTCAGTTCCTTCCATTTTTAATTAATCTTTCACTTAGCGCAACGAATGAGATTCCTGTAACGCTCTATAAACTGAGTGCGGGCTGAAAGTTGTTTTAATATAGGAGAAACCGAGAAAGACAGTATAGTTCCAGAGAAACTGTTCTTACCTGAAGCATATTCAATGCAAGGCTCTGAAATTTGAGCAAATCACACAAGGCGTTGAGCTGACAATCTTTATATCGTCATTATAAAGCTATATGAAAAATGTGTTTCATCCTCTTTAAAGACAGAATCGACAACGGGAGGAAATAAAATAAATCACAAATGGGTGTAGATGCTTGAAGTAGCTGCAGGGAAAAGAAGGGAATAAAAATGGGGTGAAGAGAGAGTACACAGGGGATTCGTTGAAACTGACTGAAAAGAAATAGGGGAAATAACAGAAAATGTAATCCTTACGGGTGGAGTAATTGAGTCCCCTGGTAGTACAAATGCTTCCCGTTTATTCTTAGTGAAATTCAAACCTTACTGTATGCCTCGGAGGTCACAGTCCAGTCCGATATGAAGACAGTATAGACGAGCCCTGGGCTAGTCCTGATATTAATAATATAGGAAAACCTGAAGTTTTCACGACGGTTGAAGTTAATAAAATCTTCTCGGGCTAGGACCCGCGCCAGCTGGTTAAACATTACAGACGTTTCAGGGACTGTCTCGGTTCCATGATCAGGGTCTGACGATGGTGAGACCCTGATGATGACAGAGATGGTACATGACGCGTCGGGAATTTTGAACCAGTTGGCGCGGCTCATAGCCCGAGAAGATTTTATCACTAAGGTAAAGTTGTCAATGTGCTTAACTAATTAAGCACTACGCCATGAAGACGTATGGGGGAGTGGATGTATAGATCCACATTTTCTTGACTTCGAAACTAGTTGGAGGGTAATTTCAGCGTCACGCCTCGGCCGCTTTACCCCAGGGAAACAACCCCCGGTACCCATTGGATAGGAGGTTGGGTAGGCCCCAGAGCCGGTTTATATGACGTGGAGAATAGAAAATTCTTGAACCTACCGGGACTCGAACTCCGACACCTCAGTCGTCCATCTCGTAACCAGTTGCTATACCGACTGAGCTGTCAAGGCTCATGTTTTATCAGTAATGTTCTTTGTGGGTCATTTGCGACGCTAAAAATAGCTAAACTTCACAGCGTGCAACGATAGGATAATACATGAATAAAAAATTGTGAAGAAAATCGGAAGGAGGCGATCACGATATAATCCGGTTACTCTCCCGGAATTTGCCTAGAGAAACTGAGAACAGCAAAGGAGAACCTCAGTCAGGAGAGCCTGTATCCCAACCTAGATTCGAACAGAGCGCCTCCCGAATGTGAGCCAAAAGTGTTGCCGCTACACCAGCCCGCTCGATAATATTGTGACATGTAAATCCATTACCAGACAATGCTTGCAACACACATACAAGAAAACAGTAGAACAACGGGGTTATGCAACCCGTTTCTAGGCAAAGGCTCGGTAAACACATTCCCGCATATACGGTGACGTCTCGCAACAATAGAAGAGCTGTGTTTTTATGTGAGGTCCGTGCCGAGAGGATATAAGGTCCATCGTATTTCAGTTCATTTGACGGTAGGAAATGGAAAGGAGAATTCGTAGTCGAAGAATTAGAAGTCGGCCTATGAAAACTTAACGTGTGATTTGGAAACTTTAAGTGTGATGTAATGCAGTGATATTGGGAGTGTGTGATTGAGACTTTTATAGTTTCTGTGTTATGGAAGATTTAGTCACAGTGAGAGTGTCTTAATTCCGTTGCCAGGATACGACTAGTGAAGACTGAGAACCCTAGTGCGTGTGTAACTGTGAGCTGTAAATTGTGTAATCAGCGATAGCGCTGTATGAATTGTAATTAAGTGAGATTGTAACCCAAGTGAAAATAAATCTAAGCATCCGATCTAGAACCTGTTGTTAGTCACACATACCCCCCCCTACACGTGACATAGGTCACATAGGTCAATAATACTGTGCGATTTTCAGCGGATGCGGTGCACGAAGATATTTTAAGGAAGAGTTTCATCACATCCAAAGAGATGGAAATATTAATTGATAGAAATAATTTTTAATTTGTAGTTGGTCTGCCTTACATTTTCATTATGGAAATTACCCAAGTGTAGGAATTTCTTGCTGCTAATGGTGATAGTGAAGAGGGGTAACTAATTTTGTGGCGAAATTAAGATAAAGGTAAAACTATCCCTGTAACAGGCCATGGAGGCCCATAGGGTTGTGAGACATCGAGGCTCCCACATTTTCTAGACCGTCGGCTCACAGATGGCGGTGAGGTTGTCAGCCTTATGCGCCGACAGCCCTTTACCCTCCAAAGAAGATTCCTGATACTAATTTCTGTTAGAGGCTGAGTCGATCCCAGGGAAAAAGTGCGGCTGGAAGGATTAGGTCAATTGAAATATCCAGTGACATTATAGGAAATCGAACCTGTGACTTTCCGGCTTGACTAATTATGTGGTGAAGTAAAAAGTAAAGTAAAGCTATCCCCGTACCAGGCCGTGAAGGCCCATAAGGTTGTGAGACGTTGAGGGTCCCACATTATCTAGACAGTCGGCTCATACTCGTAGATGGCGGTATTGTTGTCAGCCCTACGCGCCGGCCGCGCTTTACTTCTCAGGAAAATTATTTAATTAGTAATTAAAATATACCACGATCGCTTCCATCCACATCTTTTACAATTCAGTCATTCTTCTTCTCAACTATCGTTTAGACACTTGAAAAATAAATCATCAAATAAACAAAGAAAAGACGCTTTTAGATCTATTCTAAACTCGGCGCTGTATAAACCCTGCAATTCAGAAAGCTTTCTTATATAAACTGCATTTTACACGACAGAAATAACTGAATGAGAAGAAACATGTCTCACATTGAATATCCAAGTTTTGAAAGGCGAACTATTCTTAAGGGAAATGCTGACGTTCGGATCAGCCACGAGTACGTGTTTGGGGCTCCTTTTAGAGCCCATCCACTGAACAATTCTGTCATTGATCTAAACATGGTCAAGACAATGCCTCTTACAGAATATGACATTATAATGAAAGAATTTTAGTAATTATTCACTTACTGCTTACGTCGACATATACAATGAACGTGTCGCCGTGAACATCTCCATTGTGCGTCTGCTGCTGTGACGTAACAGCGTCTTGACATGAGGCAGGCAGCGAGGAAGGGGAAGCATGCCAAATAACCAATTGGCATTTTGGCAAAGGTCCAAGATTGTTAACACCTCTTCTCTTACAACTCTCTTCCTCCACCAATCCTCCAGATGGCCCTTTTCTTGTCATTCATCTCTCTCTGTTCCCAGACAAGAATTAACGCTTTGTAATAAATGGATGCCACAGTGTTGGCACATAGAATCCCGAGCAGAAGCTTAACAACAAAAGCGGTGGTAATTGGTTGGACGAGTTATCGGTGTCAAGCCCATCCAGGTTCCATCTACTTCTCCAGTCTTGATAGGGGAGGGATGAGGGCTTCTCCTAAACTGGAATTCAGCGTTTAAAGATTAATAAATTAGTGAGAAGCGGCAATGAATGCATTTTTGTTTAAATTGGGCTGCTGAAGACTTCGTGGAGTGTGTTCCTGTTCTACAGAAATGTCACATGCAACGTTTGTGACGTAGTGATGCCCGTTTCCCCCTCCCCCCTCTACCTACCCATTATACTAATGAGGGATTGTGGTCGGAGGAGCTCTGTGAAATTGTTTCGACTTTTTTTAATGTACATTAGTCGTGTTTGTAATCTGATCAATGGTACAAATTTACAAATTCTATGTTCCCTTACCCCTCTGCCGTGTACCATAAAACTGACGTAATTGAATTCATTTGCTTTGCTATTGACATTCAGGTTCTGCTGTGTTCTCTTTGATTTTTCGTTTCTTTTTTGTTTTATGTCATGCATGTATTATTATGATGTTTGTGGTAAAGATATTTTGGACGTTTATATTACTGCTTACAATAGCTTATTTAAAAAAGGTGTATCAATAGCAAAGGCTAGAATGATCGTGGAAATTGAGGTCATGGATATAAGAAGAGAAGGGGACAGTTTATTAATTCGTACTTATACAACCAACATTAAGGGAGGAACATAGACGAAAGGTATTTGAGAAAAGGGTGCTGAGGAGAACATTTCTGCCAAAGAGGGATGAAATAATAAGAAATTTGGGGAAAATTGTGTAAAGAGGAGCTTCATTACTTCTGCTCTTCGCCAAATAAAATAGAATGGTCAAGTCAAGGATGGTGAGGTGGGAAGGGCATGTAACACAAATGGGGAAGAAGTTGAATGCATGTAGAATATTGGTTGGAAAGCTAGAAGGAAAGAGACCTGTAAGAAAACCAAGACGTAGGTGGGTGAAGAATAGTGTGACGTATTTACGCTATGCCGGACGCCCCCTCCCCCGCCAGCGATGGCGTAACAGCGCTGCTGCTGCTACGGTGACGGGCCGGTTAGCGCTCCGCCCCTTCCGCCGCGGTGACGTGGCAGCGCTTCCCACCGTGACGTGGCAGGTGACAACAGTGACATAGTGGGGGATGCCGCGGTTGCTATGTAGCAATAAACAACTCTCGATAGCGTTCCCAGCAACACCTGTAAATACGGCGACAAGGAAGGAGGCTTTCTCTCGTTGTCTGGCTGAGGGTTTTTAAAATGGATCTTAGAGAGGTAGGATGGGATGGTATAGATTGGATTGATCTGGCTCAGGCTAGGGATCAGTGGAGGGCTCTTATGAACACGGTAATGAACCTCCGGGTTCCATAAAGTGCTGGGAAGTTACGTAATCAGCCACAGTCACGGAGCACTGGATACCTTGTCTTCGGAATTCTTCGAGACACGCCCCGATCGCGCACGACTGGGATCTTGCGGTTGTGTTCTTCAGAGACCCAGAGATAAGAAATGATGTTCTCAGTGTATTGCTTGAAGCGTGTTAACTGCATGGCTTATGGAGCTGGAGAAAACAGTACGTATGACGCGCGTTGCACTGTGAGCCGGTTCGCCTTCGGCGCAGATAGAAAATAGTCCCTTTGGAGCATTTATATTAAGCCTTGATCTGTAGTAATCCCGACCTTGCGGGTTACGGTCGGACACGGATTTTCTACAAACGCCATCGAGCTCTTTACTATTGGACCTTAGTGTTTGTAAATTCCTGTCGGAAATTGTGTATTTCAGCGTAATATTGTATTTGAACTGCTTATTATTGGTTTCGTCACCGTCACCGTCCTGGATGGTAGAATATGAAGTTGTCGGTGGAATGAGAATAGGCAGGGGAAACCGAAGTACTCGGAGGAAACCTCCAGAAGCGCCACTTTGTCCACCACAAATCCCACATGACGTTACCTGGGACGGAACCCAGTCCTCCGCGGTGGGAAGCCGGCTGCTAATCGCCTGAGCTTCGGCACGGCCGGACCGTGTAGTAAGTATACTACAGTGTAACAGTCTACGTAGATCATCATAGAAACACGAAAATGGCCCACCGTGGCCGAAACATGTCGTAGACCAAGTGGAGATGAAGCCGCATTGACGGCTGTATTGTGTGTACACCGTACACATACTTGTGCCAAAATGTTTCCTACCGTCATGTATTTTTCCATGAAACAAGGCTGACAACCTTACCGCCATCTTTGAGCCAATTGTCTAGATAATGTGGGACCCTCAACGTCTCACAGTCCTATGGGCCTTCACGGCCTGTTACAGGGATACGTTTACTTTTTTTTTACTTACATGTATAGTTAAAAATTCAATACAAGTCATAACTTCTTGCTTTCTATTTCAAGTTAGACTTCAGAGACTATCCCAAATCGCGTTTCACAGTTGATTTTATTTCGTCATGAGTATGTTATTAACTTGTTATATTTTGAGCATGATTAAGTGACATCATGCTTAAATCCATTTACTATAAGATTTGAAATGACGGTAAATGTAACTATACCTGAAATTTACTGATTTCTATTAAATATTGTACAGGAAAAGTTCTGTCTCCTTGGATATAACGCCGTTTTGTCTGTTGAATGTAAATAGACGTTTCGGAGGAACATGTCGCTGCTTGCTACCTTCTTCACTTTGGTTCCTTACTCACTCATGGAGCTCAGACCTTCTTGAGAATCCGCCAAGTGTGTAGCCATTCAAGAACTTCCCAGCATTTTATGGAAACCGCAGGTTTTTACCGTGTTCACCAGAGCCCTCCACTGGTCCCTATTCGGAGCCAGATCAATTCAGTTCAAACTATCCTATCCTCTCTCTCCAAGATCCATTTTAATACTGTCCACCCACCTAAACCTTGGTCTTCCCCGTGGTCTCTTTCTTTCTTTCTGGCTTTCCCACCAATATCATATATTCACTCCTCTTCTCCCCATTCGTGCTACATGCCCTCCCCACATCATTCTCCTTGACTTGATCATTCTAATTATATTTGGAGAAGAGTACAAGTTATGAAGCTCCTCTTTATGAAGTTTTATCCAATTTCCTGTCACTTCATCTCTCTTCGGTCCAAACATTCTCCTCAATACCCTGTTCTCAAATGCCTTCAGTCTATGTTCCTCCATTAATATCAGAGCCCAAGTTGGTTTCTTGCTTGGCCTATTCTTCTACCCTGAGGATGGAGACGACATTTGCTTCTGTAGCGTCTGTTGACTTGCAGCAGACTACACTGCGTTGTATCCCAGCAGACAGAAGTCTTCATAACCGCAGCTGTGAGAACTTAAGATCCTAAATGCTGCACAGGTTTGTCGATGTTCTGACAGCAGAAAAATTCTAATCTTTTGGCACTATAAATCCCGCCCAACAAGTGGATAGTAATAAAGTGTTGGATAGCACAATGGCCAGCCGCCAAGGAGCCTGATGAAGACGAAACGTCTCAGCGGATTGGATGGATGAATGAATGAGACAGTTGAACTCTAGCGATTGAGTGGAAAATGGACGGTTTAATCAGAGCAGTCAGTACAGATAAAGATGTCCCGTGACAATAGAAGCTTTTTTCTACCTTTTCCCCGAAGAAAAAAGTTAAGTTTCTGCTGAAAGTTACACCACAAGGATCTCTATCAGTCTGTGTCCTTGTTCGGGTGGCGATGGGTGGGGGTGTCATCAATTTGCTCTCGCGGGTCGGCTGCTGCCCCGCTGACGGCAAGGAGGAACTGGGTCAATGGAATACTGGTGCAACAAAAAGAACTCTTGATTGGAGGATTTTTTGTTATATAAAAGCGGAAGTGTAGGAAGTTGACTGCCACTCTGTTGCGTGGCTACTGTAATTGAAAGATTGGCTTTGCACATAATTTTGGGGTTTTGTCGCCGGCTTTGCTTTCGTGTCACGTTGTTATGAACGAAGATGCTTTGAGGGAGATCTGGTTGGTGTTAGTTCCAGGGCTTTAGTCGGGTTCTAGGAGACTCGATTATCAACAGAAGAACATCGGCAGGCATAACATATATACGCAAGACTAATTATAACTCTGTTCTCCAGTTCCCATGTTCATATTATTTCTCAGTCTTTTGTTGTTGAAGATTGAAAGGGATAAGAGAACAGTGAATGTCTCACCAATGTGTTGCCTTGACACAGACGAGGGAACACACTTCATTTGAAACGTTTCCATGAATGGAAACTGCCGAACTTGGTACCATTGACATTTGATCACGGCAGAACATAATCTGTTCATTGTGGTACTGATGGTTGTGAAACGTCACTGGATGAATATTTTAATAATTTATTTACTAAACAACGATGCCCTACCTATATTCATGGAAAGATTTCTGTCTTAACTGTGCGATATTTATTTTAAAGTGATTTTATTGATTTTACGTATTTTGAAAACTCAGAACCAAATATTATTTTGTTTTATGTACGTGAAATATTTTTTAAAATTATGTATAAATGAGTCGGGATAAAGCAGTCGGTATAGTGGCTGGACGGCCGAGGGGTCGGAGTTCGAGTGTCGGTAGGGTCAAGAATTTTCACTTCTTCATATGGTCCAGACTGGCTCTTGGGTCCACCCAACCTCCTGTCCAATGGGTACTGGGTGCTCTTTCCCCGGGGGTAAAGCAGTCGGGGCGTGAAGCTGACCACTCCCCTCCAACTAGTACCGAGATCAAGAAAACGTGGTTCTATACATCCACTCCCCCATGCGCTTTCATGGCGTAGTGCTTTATCAGTAAAGCCCAAGGACAACTTTACATTTGGTATGTATAAATATGTATAAAATTAATAAACATAAATATGCTACCCCTCTACAAATATACAGTACACCTATGGAGACATAGGTTTTGAACGTGGCGGTATTTTAAATTTGATTTCGGACATCAGAGCATGACAGGTGGATTCAAGTAACTTAAAATATTGTCCAACAGTGGGCTTATGTGAACACGGCAATGAGCCTATATACTTCATAAGAGCAAATTATAATTTGTCCAGGTGAATAAACGAGTAACTATAATATTTAATAGAATTTACAGTATCTTGCGAATGGACAGTTTAGTCAATCATTCAGTACACATCTTGCTACAGGCTCGACCTTGTCAGGTACAGATGTATTTGCATGAAAATTTCGCAACCATCCAAGTGTGGGTGAGGCTCCCTGAAAGCGGTGTATATGTTAACGTTTTGACGTACTTACTTACTTGAGCCCTTCTTGAGGAGAAGCCAAATCTGCTGCTACTAAAGAATTTTATACAACCCAAAGGTTCATTACCGTGTTCACAAGAGCCCTCCAATGGTCCCTATCCTGAGCCAGATCAATCCAATCCATACCATCCCATCCTACCTCTCTAAGATCCATTTTAATACTGTCCACCCGCCTACGCCTTGGTCTTCCCAGTGGTCTCTTTACTTCTGACTTTCCCACACATATCCTATATGCATTCCTTTTCTCCCCATTCGTGCTACATTCCCTGCCCAAGTCATCCTCCTTGGCTTGATCATTCTAATTACACTTGGCGAAGAGAACAAGTTATGAGGCTCCTCATTATGCAGTTTTCTCCAACCTCCTGTCACTTCATCCCTGTTCGGTACAAATATTCTCCTCAACACCCTGTTCTCAAAACACCCTCAGTCTATATCCTCCCTTAATGTCAGAGACCAAGTTTCACCCATAGAGAACCACAGGCAAAATTATAGTCTTGTATATTCTGATTTTTATGTTTTTGGACAGCAGACGAGAAGACAAAAGGTTCTGGACCGAATGGCAGCAAGCATTACCCGAGTTCAATCTCCTCCTAATTTCCTCCTGAATCAGGTTTTGATTTGTTATCGTCGTTCCCAAATATCTGAACTGAGCCACATTTTCAAAACATCTGTTTCCTATCTTTATGTCACGATTTTTCCCTGCATTTGGTGACGAGACAGCAACATATACTTAGTTTCCTCTGTGTAACTTCTTGACGTAACTAATTGATATCTATTCATGTTTCTTTTGCGACATTAAGAAATCATATGACAGAGCGTGTATTCAAGGGAATATTGAAAAATAATTAACTGCCACTTCAAATGTGAAATATAAAGGGATTTAGATACGTAGAGAAATATGAACCTGTTATAGGATTCCAATAATCTTTATGTTACTTATCTGGCTGCTTTGTAAGAGAAGCAACAAATCCAATATTGTCGCTACGTGAGCATGCCTCGGATTCATCAGTGTGAGGCAAGCAGAGGCAATTCACGAAACCGGAAATAGCTTAAACAGATTGTGCCTCTCACCGAGGCTGTAGGACGCGCTGATGCTTCCTCTTAAGTCTGTGATAGTGCTTGGTTCATTCCACAGAAACTGATTTCGACACTCTCCGTCGCTTACGGCAGCTTCTGGTTTGGTCGTACTTCCTTCTTCAGGTGCATAATTTAGATTACCGGACACAAAACTGGCGTAGTTCACGTTTTGATATGGAGAAGTAACAGATTTCAAATAAAGTCTGTCTCTGAACATTGGAACATAGCGTTCTTGGCTACAGATCCAGAGGTCCGGGTTCGATTCCCGGCGCTACCAGATTTTTCCTGAGAAGTAGTGGGTCTGGAACGGCATCCACTCAGCCCTGTGAGGATAATTGAGCAGCTGTTTCAAGGAAATAGCGGCTCCGGTCTAGAAAATCGAAATTAACGGCCATATGGATTCGTTGCGTTGACCACGCGACACCGTCTAACCACAACAGTTGACAATAAACTTCGCCGACAAGCGGCGGTCGCTCGGTCGGTATAGTTCGCTTACGGACTAAAAACGACTGAGTGTTTTTGTTTTATCTCTCAACATTATGTCTCTTTGTCTACGTTTAATACGTGTTTTAGCCTGTGTTGTGATGTCTCCAAATGACGTGCTGAGTGTTGAATTCTCTTTATTCTTCCGTGAGTACACAAACTAGCGTATCTGAGATTTGACTCTCTCAAACGTCTTTCGATATTAAGAATAGTGTAGCATGTAGACTCGCTGCTAGGTAATGTCTCTGTAAAGAACGCCCGTTGCTAGGTAACAGATTCTTAGCATGCGACAATAGACTAGCTGGGAATCGGTGTTTTCTGTGTGGTCCGTTCCGAGATATTATAAGCAGGACAAGTCTACGGTTTTGTTAGTTGGAGTCAATCAGAAGAGTAGGAGGTTGGTGCGAGATGGCCGCTAGCCTTGGAGTTGTGAGACAGTCGCCGGCCTGTAATGTCGTGAACACAGGAGCTGAGGAAGCTACGGTGTTGGAAGCCGTTACCAGGCGATAACCGGTAAAGATACGGCAGACTGAGAAGGCTTAGTACGTGCTGTAGTGAACTGCAGTGTGTGAATTAGCGATGGCGTATAAGTTAGCTTGTAGTTACGTTCCGTAAGGGACCAATAAATACAATTTCCAATCCAAACCTCATATGTAATCACTCATATACGTGGCAATACTATCTTTTGGAATGTTACGGCATGTAATTCTGGCAGAAGTTAATCGGTGTTTAGTAGTAACTTATTGCCGCCATCTTCAGGGTTGAAGTACAAGTAAAGCAAGTAACAAGCAAGGACAGTATTTTTCTTTAATCACAGATTGTCCATTCGAGAACCACCATTTGGCTAATCCTCTTTTAGGTAAACGTTACTCACCATTCTTTAAAACTCCCATAAAAGTTTAATGGGAGAGGGGGGGGGAGTTAGTGGCGGTTGAGAGTATCCAAAGTAAACGGGACGGATTGAATGTACTTTCTTTTTATACTTTATAAAACGTTCATGGTAGCCGCCGTAATTACTTGGGATTATTAATTAGGGGCCCAGAATTTCAGTAATTTATGTTCGAAATCACTGTACAGTACCACACAAAACGTCATTGTAGTTATTTCTTATTGCCAAAGTCGTCTTGCTGTGAGCGAGAAACGACAGCAATAAAACATTATTACTCACATCTGTTAAGCATAGAAGCGTATGGCATACTGCATTTTACTTTCGCAGGGGAAGGAGGGAACCTTAAGTTTTATAAAGCTTAAAATTCCCCTATTAATGTAACTCTTTATATGCTGTTTTTTAATACAGACATATCCCAAAACCTCTTTACGCTTTTCGGCCTGAGTTTGACTCTGCAGTCTGCTGATGCTGACGTTATGTATGAAGAGCTGAATTACGTTTGTAGTTTCATTTTATACGCCAACGATACTCAGATATGAGGAACAAGCAAAGGATCTACTGTCTGTACATTTCTTTCAGAGCCATGAGATAAAGAGAAACATCTGAGGTTCTCACAGCAGTGCTTATGAAGAGCACTGTCTTCTGGGATATAACTATCTGTGTCCGTTAAAAGGCTACATATGTATCGCTTCCTTCTTCAGGGTCAAATAAACCGAGCAAGATATCAGCGTGAAAGAGGGTGGAAAACAGGGCAATCGGCTAGGCAGCACAACAACAAGACTGTGGGCCTTCATTCCAGGAAAATATCTAGTACGAGTACAAGAAACAAACAGCACTAATCACACACAACTAAAGTGAACGACACACTAAAAGGGAACGCTGAAACGGCCGCTAAAAAGATAGGATGAAAATATCCTACGAAGAAAATTAACAACAAGGTGCTTAAGGGTACTAAGGACAAAGTGTACAGTGCAGTGGTCTCCCCAGATAATAAGTATTGCCTGATGATGACCCATGTGTGGCCGAAACATGTAGCAACGACATCCAATGTACATAGTTAATGACATTTTACAATATTTAACAAACACCTTTTAGTAAATTAAATATATTTTAGGAAGAACTGACTTTGTTTCATTACAGACGTAATACTTCGACAATTTAAAATAATTTCCATCGATCGGTCAAGAACGACCTGAAACTGAAGCTCACAGCATCCCCCTGTATGTGCGATCAGGTCTACAATGGGCAAACACCAGGTTGAAAGGCCATCAGCGACATATCAGTCTAGAACATTAGGATAAGTCTGCCGTTGCAGAGCATAGGTCTTGGGACACCGCCATCCTCTCCACCAAACCCAGATACATGGATCGCATCATCAGGGAGGCTACTAGAACTGAGCCCCATCCTAGCAGGACGAACAGAAAGGACGACTTCTGTCTGAGCAAGTCATGGGGACCTCTCATCTACTCCCTGAAAGATCTAGGAAGTCTTCATCACATGACAGCAGATCTGGGTTCTCTGTGGTACAGCTGACAGGTAGAGTGCGTGGACCCGCCAGAAGACCACACTTCTCTCGGGCCATTATCTCCGTAACCGTTCAACTTTGTACATAGGTGTTTTTGGTTATATCGGCATACTTTAACATAAGGAACACCCTCCCGAAGTCTGGAACATTCCTCCTGGGACACTCTGTATATCAGAAATTATAATTAACTTTCTTCTCTTATTCCTTGTTTCATTTTTGCATATCCTCCTTATTAATATTTGTATTCTTTTCCTTCTTCACCTTCTCCTCGTCTTGTTTCGTCAGTTCTGTTGATTCGCACCTTCCTTCTTCGCCTTCCTTTTATCCTGCTCCTTCTTTCTTCTTCCCTTATTTCTCTTCTTTCTCTCTTTATTGGTCCATATTATGTTCATCTAATTCTTCCTCAGCCCCGTCTAATTTATTTGTTTCTTTTCACCTGGCGTTTGTTCCTTTTCTCATGTTTTCACTTCCTCTTCTCCTTCTCCAAGCTGCGATGCGGTTGCTGGTACATATTATTACCAGCATAGTCCGTGGTGAAAGAGAAGTGACTTTGGTGCTGTGCGGGATTCACACTTGTGTGTGTTGTAGGGCAGACGCCGTCCTGACTGGCACCGCCCTGCAGTGCGTGTATGGGTTCACTCTTCCACATGATGCTTTATTTACACAGATTTCTTTTCCTTTCTTTACAGGTGAGTTGACTTTGCATCCCCTCTACATTGCGCAGAGAAGCTTAAACTGTGAGTATGATCAACTGAATCTCTGGCGGTGATACTCTGAGGCCAGTGCGTTCCGAGTGAGGATGAATAGAACTGCGCAAGTTCCAAACTGTTGCGTGGAAGTCTTTGAGTAGCGTGGCTTATTTCTTAGTGTACGTTCTGTTTAAACCGATGTTTGGCATCTTTGTGTTATATGAAATGAGTCTATGCGCAGGTACTGTGGCGCACTGAGGCCGTTGTTTACAGAGTCACTGCTTAGCAACGGCTCTGTATGCCATTTTATTATTATTATTATGACGTAGTACCCTGGATGTTTCATATATTTCTCCGCAGTAATTCATGACTAAGTCATGACTGACGCTGCTTGTTGCTCTCCATTCTGTACTTCATTCTTTAGATCAATCCTAAACTAAACACATTTCTGTGTAAAGGTTTGCCTTACTGTAATAGCTGCCTGTCTTGCCTACATGTCAAACAATTGGAATTAGTTGTATTCGCTCGTAATAGATCTCCTGGTTTAAATGCGAATAAAATTACAGTTTCTGAGTTGACTCGCTTCTCTAATACCGTAACAGAAATCGACCTACGTGGAATGCTATTTTTGTGAGGAAATAGATTACAAAAGTAACCCTGAAGACGTATGGGAAGTGGAGGTATAGCTCCACCGTTCTTGACATCAGCACTAGATTGAAGTGAGTGGTCCAGTGCCACTTTACCCTCAAGGAAATAGTACCCGGTACACATTAGATAGGACCCTGAGTGGTACCCAAAGTCGGCCTGGACGATGTGTAGTCCTGCCCCTGCCAGGAATAGAACCCCGGCCGTCCAGCCCATCATGTTTCACTATCGCGATTGACCCTGGGCCGCGCCATAGCTCAAGCGGGTTAGTCGCTGGCTTACCACCGCGGCGGCCCGGGTTCGATCACGGGTCTGGTCAAGTAGAATTTGTGGTGGACAAAGTGGCGCTGGGGCAGTTTTTCTCCGAGTACTTCGGTTTCCCCTGCCAATCTTCATTCCACCAATTGCTCCACAATAACCCTCACCTATCATCTGGGGCTGGTACAATAGGCCAGAAGTGGCCGCAGTAAAAGGGACTTAGTCCCACCCCACTAATAATAAAGAAAAACATCGCGACTGACCTCCCTTTGTGAGCAAATGCACTATATTTCACAGCATATATAGGATGTCCGGATGAAAGGTATCCAAAATGAAAAAGTATATCTCGGAAACTAATTGTCATACACGTATCCGGTTTATGTCATCGGAAAAGGAAAACCATGTATTTTATTTCTGTTCTTACCCGGCTTACGCGCATGCGCCGCCACATTTCTGCCACTATGTTAGGAATCACCTGGACAGAGAGATGGCTAGGAGATGGATCGCTTGGCCCCTTAGGTCGCCAGATTTAACCCCAGTGGATTTTTTCTTGTAGGGTTATGTGAAGAACATTGTCTCCCAGGTTAAGAACAACGACCTTTAACATCTGAAAGTCCGCATAAGGGACGCTGTGGCTACGGTAACACCAAACATGCTTCAAGTATGGATATTTGTCTTGCCACCAAGAGAGCCCACATTTAAATTTATTGAGAATGTTATATACGTAGAAAAATCTTTGATAGTTTTCCTTTGCAATAGTGTAACCCATTAATGTGTATAATACATTCTTTCTGAAATACAATTATATAATGATTTTATTTTGGATACCTTTCATCCGGATACTCTGTATATATACGTATGGCCAACATGGACAGATAAGCTCATATGAACTTCAGCAATGTGGTTCGGCATGGATAATGCCATTATTCCGAACACTACGAATTTCGCCGTAAAAGCATTTGTTCCTTCGCGTTTGCTGGGTGTGGAGGATATTTGGGTGACATTTATTGCTTTAATTACTAGTCTGCTCGAGCGGCGTCCATCTGTTGCAGACGACGGCGGTCATGTCCCCAGTCCCTTCTCGAAACGACGCTCTGTGTGAATACATTGACCGAGATCAACCCCAGGTCATACAGAAGCAAGCTCGTAGCTGGGCCTGCCTGGAAACTCTCTTCGTGTTTCTGATTAATCGGAGTAGTCGACTTGCGCTCGGCAGGCACCGGGTTACGGACTGGAGTTCGAGTCCCCACGTCGTCCAGACTGACTCGGGCTCACCCAAACTTCTATCCCCAGGGATAAAGCGGCCTGCACATGAAGCTGAACACTCACCCCCCAACTAGTGTCACGGTCAAGAAATTATGGATCTATACATCCACTCCCCATACACCTTCATGGCGCAGTGTTTAATTAGGTAAGCACAGGCACAACATCACCTTTTTTTATTGCTTGTGGGGTGGGACTAAGTCCCCTGTACTGCGGCCACTGCTGGCCTGTACCAGCCCCAGATGATAGGTGAGGGTGATTGAGAAGCATTGGTGGAATAAAGGTTGACAGGGGAAACCGAAGTACTCAGAGGAAACCTGCCGCAGCGCCGCTTTGTCCACCACAAATCCCACTTGACCAGACCCGCGTTGGGAAGCCAGCGACTAACCGCTTGAGCTATGGCGCGGCCGACCAACTTTACCTCACTTTTGCATGTATGGGTTAGTGCGCGGCGTTAGTTAGTGTGTCTGTCTCCCTGGCTGAATGCGACTGGAACCACTGCCCCTCAACTTCCTGCTCTACGTCTCCACCCTTATGCGCAAGCGCAAGCGAGAGGTCACTTCTAGAAACGCGGCTTTCACCTGTGCATAGAGTTAATCTTCTGCACGCGTATCATTATGAGATGCTGTACTTCATTGCCGTGTTGTAATATGGTCACTTATATAAATGCATGAACACCGTTACCCTGGGGTCGACTCAACCTCTAACAGAAATGAGCACCAAGAATATTCCTGGAGGGTAAAGGACTTTTTAGAACCCTGTGGGCCTTCACGGTCCGTTACAAGGATAATATTTGGCTTAGTGGTTGTCTCATTCGTACGACATCCCAAATTTCTATGTACCATCTCAGACAACCAGTCCATGCATGCAGTTGCTTCTTATCAGTTGCATCATCGGCATCAGGCTACAATATATTACCCGACAGGCCAATTGGCTAACTGAAATTCGTATATACATACATAAGCCGAATATGGGAGCAGCAATTTGATCCATATAGCCTGATGGAGGAACATAGCCTGAGGGTGTTGAGAACAGGGTGCTGAGGAGAATATTTGGACCGAAGAGAGATGAAGTGACAGGAGGTTGGAGGAAACTGCATAATGAGGAGCTTCATAACTTGTACTCTTCTCCAAGTATAATTAGAATGATCAAGTCAAGGAGGATGAGGTGGGCAGGGCATTTAGCACGAATGGAGGAGACGAGGAATGCGTATAGGATATTGGTGGGAAAGCCAGAAAGAAATAGACCACTGGGAAGACCAAGGCGTAGGTGGGTGGACAATAGTAAAATGGATCTTAGAGAGATATGATGGGATGGTATGATTTGAATTGATCTGGCTCAGGATAGAGACCAGTGGAGGGCTCTTGTGAACACGGTAATGAACCTTCAGGTTCCATAAAATGCCGGGCAATTCTTGAGTAGCTGCAGAATTGGCGGCTCCTCCAGAAGGGCTCAGCTCCATGAGTAAGTAAGTAAGTAAATATAGCTTGATGAAGACTATGCAGCTAAGAAGTAAGGAGTGTTGCTATTTGTAGCAATTCTGTGCAAGAGTTGGTCCTCTGAGATGGTATGTAAATGGTAAAAAAGGTAAAAGGTAAATATCCGCTTGCTTGATTTATTAAACACCATGCCATGAAGAAGTGGGTGAGTGGAGGTAGAGCTCCACGATTCCAGTAAGATCAGTGGATTTTTCAATTGACCTAATCCTTCCAACCGCACTATGGCCCTGGAGTAAACTCAGCCTCTTAACAGAAATAGGTACCAGGAATCTTCCTTGTGATAAAGGACGGCTGGCGGGTAGGGCTGTCAACTGCACCGCCATCTGTGAGCCGATCCTCTGCAGAAAATGTAGGAGCCTAGACGTCTCACAACCCTATGGGTCTCCACTGCCTGTTACAGGGATAGTTTTACCTTTTTATGTAATATGTACTATACGATTCATAGGGAACGTAAACGGTGATGCTGTGCAAGAATGAACACTGGATTATTCACATTTATCAAATAACTTTATGAAGGAACACCCACGATATCATAGCGTATTTTTCCTTGTCACTTAGGCAAAATTTATATGCTGCAGGCTGTCACTCTCTGCAACGTTGGAAGCTGAATTTGTTTTGGGACAAAAGGGGAATCCATGAATAAGTCACATGACAAATGAAGAGGAATTAGCTTACAGAATATAAGAACGTAAAAAAAAAGGCCTTGAACGGGCATCTTTAATTAAACGTATTATCCAGTCCCCCCAGTGAAATTTCAGCAAACTGTGTCATCTGAAACATTTCCGGCAGTAACGAGAAACGAAATCCCCATGGACATCATTTTAAGCAACGCAGTCACGTGAGAGCCATGTGTTTTTCCTGCAGTAAACTACAGTGATGGCTTTGTTCCGTATGGTTGTCATAACATCATATCCACCGTCTTGGAAGAGCTTCGAAGGCTTACTTATAACGTGGACCAGGAATTTCTATTACATTTTCAATACTTTTCGGTTATAGTCTTGTGAAATACTTAACCGTCATTTGTGGGGCGATGGAGTATACGCAGTTTTCATGTAAAGTGTGGTATTTTCTGAATAGTGATGCTGGCATGACCATATTCTTTTTTTCAAGAATTTCCCAGCATTCTATGGAACCAGAAGGCTCATTACCGTGTTCACAAGAACCCTCCACTGGTCCCTATCCTGAGCCATATCAATACAATCCATACCTTCCCATCCTATCTCTCTCTAAGATCCATTTTAATATTGTCCACGCACCTACATCTTGGTCTTCCTCGTGGCCTCTTTCCTTCTGGCTTTACCATATCCTATATGCATTCCTCGCCTCCTCCATTCGTGCTACATGCCCTGCCCATCTCATTCTTAACTTCATCATTCTAATTATACATGGAGAACAGTACAAGTTATGAAACTCCTCATTATGCAGTTTTCTCCAACCTCCTGTCACTTCATCTCTCTTCGGTCCAAAAATTCTCCTCAACACCCTGATCTCAAACACCCTCAGTCTATGTTCCTCCCTTAATGTCAGAGACCAAGTTTCACATCCATACAGAACCACAGGCAAAATTGTAGTTTTGTATATTCTAATTTTTATGTTTTTGGACAGCAGACGAGACGATAAAAGATTCTGGACTGAATGGTAGCAAGCATTACCCGAGTTCAGTCTCCTCTTAATTTCCTCCTGAATCAGGTTTTGATTTGTTATCGTCGCTCCCAAATATCTGAACTGTGCAGCCCGCGGCTTCTTTTGGTCCTTACATAGTTAAACAAAATGCATTAAACTGAACTGCAATATATAAAAAGTTCTGTCTTCTTAGATATAACGCTACGTAGTCCGTTCAAAGTCAATCAGCGTTTCGGAGAAATAGGTTGCCTCCATCTTCAGAGCCGAAGAATGAACCAGGAAGGAAACCAGAGTGAAATCAGGCGGCAAGCTCCTCTGCCTTCCACGTGTCATCACGCTGCTTTCTTGCTTGGCTTATTCTTCGACCCTGAAGATGGAGGCAACGTATTCCTCCGAAACATTTGCCTTTGAACGGACTATACGGCTTTACATCTCAGAAAACACAGCTCTTCATAACCACCTCTGTGAGAACCTCAAATCTTTCAGAGAATTGTTACAGTTAGAGTTTTTGGTGATGGCAGTTGGAACTGTGGCGGGTTTTCCTTTCAGCGGCGTTGAACCTTCGGCTTCTGTCAGTTATTCATGTGTGTTCTAGTAGCACTGCAAGAACTGCTGTCCGTTGATTAGCCAGTGTAACGTGATATATAATTAATTGACATATCGCACCGGCCACGTGTTTTGAGGTTTGCTTGTCTTGCTCCATGCTCGCTGGGGTACTCCACCGCCTGACCGTAAGCAGTGGCGTAACCATCAGTGTCGGTAAACCCCATTGTTATAAATTGCGTGCTTCAACCTCTGGTCAGTAGCCGCAAAACGTTTCGTTGGTTCTGCGGCGCCAGGAAATGCACCCACAATAAAGCGAGCTACATAATATTATAATTATTTACATAGACCGCAGATGTTGAGGCCTTCTATATTTGTTGTCAGCATGTAAATTCCTATACTACAAAACTATTTTTAATAACCACTGTTTTAACTT
Organism: Cryptotermes secundus; assembly: GCF_002891405.2. Lineage (NCBI taxonomy): Eukaryota > Metazoa > Arthropoda > Insecta > Blattodea > Kalotermitidae > Cryptotermes > Cryptotermes secundus. The sequence goes on along the minus strand of NW_019734964.1, from coordinate 4,410,226 downwards.
TTCATCTGAATGCTAGCTTATTGGCTATGTTATTATTATTATTATGTTATTATTTTTTGTTTTCTCTTACTTTCTACCTTTATTTCACCATTTATTCATGTCTTCCTTTTTCTACAAATATTATTTATCTGTACATCAACCACTGTTCTGTTTATGTGCAAAAACAAGAGAGAATCCAGTCTCCGAAACGTTGTGTTTTGAAATAAAAATCAGGAAGTTGAGAGAGATAAAAACCGGTATAAGTAAAGGTAAATTTGTCCCTGTGCTTAAAAAATTAAACACTACGCCATGAAGGCGTATGGGGGAGTTGATGTATAAATCCACATTTTCTTGACTTCGACACTAGTTGGAGGTGAATGGTCAGCTTCAAGCCCCAGCCGCTTTACTCCCGGGGAAAGAGTCCCCGGCACACCATGGATAGGAGGTGAGGTGGACCCCAGAGCCGGTCTGGACGACGTGGAGAAGAGAAAATTCTTGACCCTACCGGGACTCGGAACTCTTGACGTCTCGTTCGTCCAGCCCATAGCCAGTCGCTATACAGACTGTGCTATCCCGGCTAGATAAATAGCTAGTTGTTAATCGTATTTGGTTTGTATTCATTGTGGTAGGATGTCCTTGTTGTTGTCGTATTTATTGCAGTTGTTTGTATTTCTCTGTAATTGTTGTAGTTGTATTCGTATTTGGTTTGTATTCACTGTGGTAGGATGTCGTTATTGTTGTGTTTTGTGTATTGTGTTTTGTTTGAACGTGTTGTCACTTAGTGTAATGTGTGTTACTTGTCTGTTGTGTCCTATTGTGTACTACTGCCACCGGGCTAAAACCCAATTGCGGTATAATAAATAAAATAATATATATAAAGAAGGGACGATAGATAATGTCCAGTACAATAATATTTGTGTTAATGTACCATTGTTACAAAGTTGTAGATATAATCTTTTTATGTTTATATTTCATCTTGATTTCTACTTTATTCTCTACCTTGACATGTTTTCGCGTTTATCCGCGTTCTGTTTTCAGGTTGTTTCAGCGTTTCGCTCATCATCTTCATGGGAATGAAGTGGATGCTTTATGCGGCCCTGAATATACTCTCGCGATGACTGTAAGAGTGGATAGTGTGGAGCATTTGCTGTCCCATGAGAAGGGGCGATTGTCTGATAAACGTATAAGTTTCAAAGTAGGAGAAAGGGAGGGAGTGTGGAATGTGGAGCTACCCAATTAGAAAGGACCAAACTGTTAATAGGAAACTTTAGAAGAAAAGAGGCGAGACCAGATTTTCCTCAGTTTCTATGGTTAATGTTGTAGGGGTGTTTTGACTGCGTCATATATTTTCTCTAAGTTACTATGAACACAAAAAAGAAAGTAGAGACAAGGGACCTCTGGGGTGTAACGCCGCATAGTTCAGAGAGAACCCAACATTTCGGAGTAACATGTCACCTCCATCTTTAGTGTCGAAGGGAAAGCCAATCAATAATTCAGCAGAAAGAGACGGCAAGCTTTTTTTTTTTGCGCTTTACTTTTCGGCCCTGAAGATGTAGGCAAAATATTACTCAGAAACGTTTAGCTTTCTCCAAACTACACGGCGTCACAACCCAGGATACCGCATACTTCATAGTCACCGCGGTGGGAAGCTCAAACCTAACCAGAAGGAGCGGGCTTTTCTTTTTTTCACCGGGAATGAATTCAAGCAGTAAATACGCGTACCCCATTGATGCAGATAACAACCATTTTATGAAAAGTATCTGAAGAAATACAAACAGTATTGTTTCCTAAACCAACCATTTCTAAGGTGAATGTGGCGACATATTGTATTTATGTACATCGAAATTCTGAAAATGGCTCTCACCATCCACCATCTTGCATCTAGCATTGAAATCGCGTCTCAGCATCTGCCTTAATTTGTAGGGCAATGTCCCGAGGCTTCTGCAATTGACACTGCCATCTGTATTTCCCCAAAAGAATTACGCATACTGTCAGAAATGTGCTGTGCACCAAGTCATGAAGGAGAAAAGGAGGGTGGAGGCGAACGCCCAAAAATTCTATGTATTGGCACTGGATGGATGTGAGGACTCAGCTTGACGCTGTTCGCTTATCCCCAGAGTAGCAGATGATGGATCCATAGTATTTGAGCTGGTAAAGATGTGGTGGCGAAAATAAATTTGTCTGCTAATATCGAGAATCGAACTCAGGTTGGCCACGGTATTTACTGAGCTAATCCGGCTGGATATCAGGACTCTTTAATGGAAAAATCGGTAATAACAGCTTTTTTGTAGTCTCTTGATGTAGCTGAATCACTGGTTGAAACACATCACCTTACTTAAAGAGTCAGGGACAGTGCGTTGAATGTGGGAACACAATCCAGGTATTAATCTTCCAGTATGGAAAGTGGCTAATAATTCTTTTTAATTATTAACAATACAAATGTCACCGTTAACGCAGCAACATTTTTATTCATTTGGGTTACACTACATGTTTCGACCCTTAAAGGGTCATCTTCAGGTGTTTCCAGTTACACATTTTATTCACTGAATTGCAACGTGAAATCCTTATGTTCCCGTATACATACATAGGCCATGGCTACACTCATGTTTATTTACATACTATTTAGGGATATTACTGGATATTAATTAAGAATTCTAACGTAGTTTTAGCTCTGCCACTAAAGCCTTACTTATTTCGATACACCCTGTTCCAAAGACTATATATATGGTATATTTTATATGGTGGGCGAAAGAAAAACTAAATTGAATCCATTTATGGTGCAAGAATTCTTGCTGACTGGCGCTGGAGTGAAGTATGCGAGATAAGAACAAGATATCTGCTTGTTCTGACTTGAGTTTCTTCCAAAATAAATGTTTACTTTCTGGTTCTAGATTCTGTATACCGAAGTCTAACTCGCCCATGGACTCTACTTTGTGATGGTCTAAAGAAAACGGAATACATTTATGAATACTGCCTGATATTCTATTCCAATAAAAATGAAACAACACATTTTGTTTCCCAAAATTAGATTGGAAAGTTTGTCTTTTCTTTGTTGTAGTTTATTTTTAAAGTAGTGCCATAGGCGTATACTACGGTTCCTCAAACTTTATGATAAAGCGACTCCCCATAAATAATTCATTATTTTACATGATAACCTATGATGTACGAGGTGCTACTGGAAAGTTCCCGGACTATGTCAAAAAAGAAATGCTGGCTTAACTTACCCAATTCTTGCGGCCATCTCCTTTCAAAATAGTCTCATTTGGAACGTGTACAGCGATCCTTTTGTTTTCTCTACGCTTCGAAAACACAGTGGAAGTTACTTTCCTTAATGCTGTCTAGTACCGCTTGTGATTCGCTTTGAATTTCAGACATTGTTTCGAAACGTCGTTCTTTTAGTTTTATTTTTAAATTGGGCCAAGTCCAGCGAGTAGGGAGGATGGGGAACGATAACCATATTGTTGTTAGTCACAAACTCTGCGGTTTCCAGGGACGTGTTGGCCGGCGCGTTGTCGTGATGAAGGAGCAATGCGGCCCATGTTCATATTTCATTTAAGATCTCCTGCCAAACGCCATAACTGATTCCAGTGGTGTCTGTGAGCTCATGGATTGTTCGGCGACGGTCTTCATTGATGAGTTCTCGAATTTTGTCACAGTTTTCTGTCATTCTTCTGGTGCTTGTTTGCCCTGGACCTTTGTCATCTTCAGCTGACACGTGACTTACTTTGAAACGTGAATACCATTCAAAAACAGGTGTCCGGCTTAAATAATGTTCTGCGAAAGCCTCATGAAGAATTTCAAGGGTTTCGGTAGTGGATTTATCGAGCTTCATGTAAAACTTGATGCAGGCACGTTGCTCGATTATGCCATCCATCGCAGACAAATCGAAACATGAAGTCGAAAAAGCACTCGTATAGAAACAGTGCGTGTTCACAGCGCGGTTTCACATGGCAGACCAATGCAATAGGCTTGCGGAAGTGTGACCTTGGCCTCCCTCCTCGTCTTCTTTCACTGAGGCAGTTACAACAATAACAGTCAGGGAACTTTCCGATACCACCTCTTACGTTATAGCATCAACCTAATAGTTTTAATACCTCTCTATGCCTATAGAGAGCAGTAATATATTCCTGGACAGCCACGATATAGTTCTATGAATGTTTCGCCAGCTGCGGCCACTCTCAGGAGTCCCCTGTATTAAATCTTGTAGACTTTCCAAAATTTTGAGTGGACATATGTGTAGTTTAAACAATTCTTGAGAATATGTGGAACCCCCTTGTAGTGGGTTATGACTTCTAAGATGTCCCACTTGGTGAGAGAGAATACTAAGGGGAATGGTAAGGGATAGTATAGTACAGTTCTGAAAGAATTGGAAACTTAACGAGTTACTCTGATGTTACGACTGGCTTCCAATACAATTACCGGCTATCTCTTATCAACACTTAAAGGAAATAATTTCTGTGTATCTATAACTGCGGTCTTTTTGTTGTACCTTGGCCGCTTTTTCGGTTTCTTAAATCTATGCAGAGTCGGTAGGACTCCTTGGACGGGTGATCAGCCCTTCGCAAGTCCGCTACCTACACACAAAACAACACAAACACAGAATAAATGCAGACAGACATCCATTCCTTAAGTGGGATTCGAACCCCACGACCCCAGTATTTGAGCGGGCGAAGACAGTTCATGCCTGTGATTGGCGGGAAATAATTTACCAACATTAAATTATTTTCTGTTAACGTTACTAATTTCTACACAGACTTTGCTCCTGTCAACACAGCTTTGAAAGTCAAAATTCATTAAAGAGGATAACATTTCTTTGCATGAACAACTAGCAGCTTTCAGGAAGCCAACAGGCCTACCGTGTTGAATCGAGTTATGTTCCTGGTTCAGCTGATTCTTGTTATAAATTTTGTTATTTTCTGCTACCGTGATGGAGTTTTCCTTTTGACTGCCGTGTTTCTGTTATCTTGTCCAACGGAAAAGCATAGTGGGCGAGTAATCTCCCTGGCGACGATCTAATGATGCTTCCCATGGGAAGCCAACCCCGCATTTCGCTTCTGGCTGCCTGCACTTCAGTTCGCTTAACTCGAATAGTGAAAGGACGCCTCGTGAGATACTGTACACGCTGGTGCTCAGATACTAAGAAGCCTCAGGAGCAAAGAATTTCTGCCGCATTTGTTAACCGCTTACCGCAAACACAAGCTGAACTCATAATGCCAAAAGAAGTGTTACGAGGAGTAGCCGTGAAGGAAATTAACTAGTAACTTCATTTACGTGTCGTTTTTGTGATCTTAATACCGCCTCTGTGTTACAGTGGTCAGAGTTCCTGGCTACAGATCCAGAGGTCCTGGGTTGGATTCCCGGGCGCTACAAGATTTTCTGAGAAGTAGTGAGTGTGGAACGGGGTCCACTCAGCCTCGTGATGATAACCGAGGAGCTATTTCAAGGAAATAGCGGCTCCTGTCTAGAAAACCGAAATTAACGGCTGTGGGGATTCGTTACGCTGACCACGCGACACCCTCTATCCGCTAAAGTTGGGACTGACTTCGCCGACAAACAGCGGTCGCTCGGTTGGTATAGATCGCTTGCGGACTACAGGTCATGTTGTTTTTTGTTTGTATCTTGCGCTTTTCTCATGCTCTCTGAAACGTCAGTTATGCTTCAGAATTGTTGAAACCATAGCCTGGACTCCATTTACAGCAAAGAAATTACTTTTAAATGCCTCTGTAATGCTGTTGTTTCATTATATCTTGGACTTATCCTGTTATGACGGCGATGTCGTGTTGTCTTATATTTAGAACTGTGTAACTGCAGCGCGAATGCACCATTGAAGGAAGGACGCAGCAAGTGCCACTGCAAAGATTGCACGAACTTACTTCCATATCAGTTCATTCGTCGCTGAAACATAATTTCTGCTCGTTTCCAAAGTCTCCTCTTTCACTACTGTTACACAGCATTTTAGTCATTTCTTCAAAGATTATTGCAAGAATGACACCGTGTTAAGTCAAGCCGTGATTATTTCACATGTAACTCGAAACCCCAACGAAAACTGATCCTTGCTGGCCTCAAAGCAGAGAGCAGGTGTGTGTTGAGGGAATTTCAATTCCCGACGATATTTTTTGTATTGTACGTCGAAATTTTTTAAATGTAGCATATTAATACGGTTTAAAGCGTTAGCTTCATAATTTAATAAACATCCTGAAATAATAATAATAATATCTATAATGGAAATACTTCTTTTTTTTCTTTCTTTTTGTGCCTTACGTCTCTCCTCTTTTTTCTCATTTACTATTATATATCTCTCCTCTTTGCCAGAGTGAGAGATTGACTCTGTCTACCTATGCCTCTACAGCCCTTGTAGACCCTGGCAGCTTTTCAGTTTCTTAATCCTATATACAGTCGGTAGGACTCCTTGGACGGGGGATCAGCCCATCGCAAGGCCCCCTACCTATAGACAGAACAACACAAAGAGAATAAATGCACACAGACATCTATGCCTCTAGTGGGATTATAAGGTACGACCCCAGTGTTCGAGCGGGCGAAGACTGTTAGACCGTTCGGCCACTCGGATCGGCTAGAGGGTGAATGCATGTGTTAATAATACTAATGGAAGATAACACACTACACCTATGCACACATGTTCGTATATATATATATATATATATATATATCTTATTTGTGTATTAGGTGACGATGATAGCTTAGAATTCATCATGGTCGTCAAGATATTTCAATTAACATTTGCAGAATTAACAAGTGCTACCGAATACAGTACGTAGAAGACAACATGGCGACTAGCCCATGTATATATGGCCTGTGTGTGTGTGTGTGTGTGTGTGTGTGTTGTGGGGGGAGGAGAATATGGTCAAGTCTGACGTCACACGCACGTCTTGCAGTGTTTTCATTTTAGCGGAAATTAATTTCACGTATAAAAAAACGAGGTATTCATTTTAAGGATAATTAACTTCAAAACTCGTTAAATGAACACCCGTAAAACGAGCAGTTTTTTCATGTACTTAAGCTGAACTCCAGTGTTATACACGTATATTCGAGTAGTTTTGTTATTTATTTATTTTTTGTATAATGTAGTCTCGCCTTCAGAATTTTACTCCATGTTTATGGCTTTTACTGAAGCCATCAGAGTTGCTAACGTGTTTAAAATGAAGCATCTGTAAAGCTTGTTTGAAATCTGTAAATGAAGAAATCATGTATTAGCCTTGTTAAGACGAGCTTTAGTTTATTTTTATGATTATCCCCTTTATGACCAGGCTTGTACGACAGTGTACTGAATTTTTTTAGCACTTACGCACATTTTAAGTTTATTCACGACTTCAATTTAATTTAGACGTTTAGTTGTAACATAAGCTGGGTTATGTCTCACCTATTCTATCTCAACCCAATAGTATTCATATATCTGTATATTATGTACATTCTTAGCTTTGATATACTTCGGATTATGCTAAATTTTTTGTTAAACTTTGTTTTCATTATCCATTTAACCGATCGGTTAGAATAACCTGATATCAACCCCTAACATTTCCTACTCAATAACACAGTTCTTATTTATTAATTCGCTTAGTGAGGGGTGGAGTCTAACTGGGGCCACTCGACACGGCGGCCACTGATTGGCCTATTGTAGCTTGCCCCTGGTGATTATGATGATGGAAAATTTTGTGGAATGAAGATTGGCAGGGGAAACAAAAGTATTCAAACCCGCCCCAGCGCCACTTTGTCCACCACAAATCCCACTTGACCAGACCCGGGACCGAACCCGGGCCGCCGCGATGGGAAGCCAGCGACTAACCGCTTGAGCTATGGCGCGGCCAATAACATCGTCTGTTACGGAGCATTTGTATAAAATAAATGTACCTGTTAGTTTAGTTTAAGTACGTGTTGCTGTCTCGTCACCAAAATTCAGGGCAAAACCAAGACATAAAGATAGGAAACAGATGTTTTGAAAATGTGGCACAGTTCAGATATTTGGGAACGACGATTACAGATCAAAACCTGATTCAGGAGGAAATTAAGAGGCGATTGAACTCGGGTAATGCTTGCTACCATTCAGTCCAGAACCTTTTGTCTTCTCGTCTGTTGTCCAAAAACATAAAAATTAGAATATACAAAACTATAATTTTGCGTATGGTTCTGTATGGGTGTGAAACTTGGTCTCAGACATTAAGGGAGGAATATAGAACAGAGTGTTGAGGAGAATATTTGGTCTGAAGAGAGATGAAGTGACAGGAGGTTGGCGAAAACTGCATAATGAGGAGCTTCATAACTTGTACTCCTCTGCAAGTATAATTAGAATGATCAAGTCAAGGAGGATGAGATGGGCAGGGCATGTGGGAGATGAAGAATGTATATAGGATATTGGCGGGAATGCCAGAAGGAAAGAGACCACTGGGAAGACCAAGACGTGGGTGGGTGGACAATATCAAAATGGGTCTTAGGGAGATAGGTTGGGATGGTATGGATTGGATTGATCTGGCTCAGGATAAGGACCATTGGAGAGCTCTTGTGAACACGGTAATGAACCTTCGAATTCCAAAAAATACTGAGAAATTCTTGAGTGGCTGCACAATTGGCGGTTTGTCCAGAAGGGCTCAGCTCCATGAGTGAGTGAGTTCGGTTTCGTTTGCCTTACTCTTTGTACTCATTAATGAATTAGGCGGACTGTATAGGATCAGAACTGTATGCAACTTCAGCATAAATCAGATCCCTGCCACATTGACCAACCGCATATAACACTGGAACACCGTATTGTGTGTTCTACAGTTTTCGATTTGTATGTTCCCATTCTGCGGGGATTTGCTTTGGTGCTTGACCGCTCCCTGACAAACACCCACTCTCTTAGGCGCATCACCTACCCACATAACCACCCATTTATCCTTCCATTCCCCCACCCCTCTTGCCCAATTATTCCCCTCAACAAACACTGCGGCCTAGTGAATAACGCTCTTGCTCCCTATTGGATGAATCTAGGGGTTCAGTTTGTGGTCTGGTGGTCAGCTATCCGGACTCATGTCTCCGTGACTTTACTCAGTCACACTGTGGCCTAATAAATACCACTCTTGCTTCCTATTGGATGAATCTAGGGGTTCAGTTTGTGGTCTGGTGGTCAGCTATCCGGACTCATGTCTCCATGACTTTACTCAGTCACACTGTGGCCTAGTAAATAACACTCTTGCTTCCTATTGGATGAATCTAGGCGTTCAGTTTGTGATCTGGTGGTCAGCTATCCGGACTCATGTCTCCATGACTTTGCTCAGTCACACTGTGGCCTAGTAAATAACACTCTTGCTTCCTATTGGATGAATCTAGGAGTTCAGTTTGTGATCTGGTGGTCAGCTATCCGGACTGATGTCTCCATGACTTTACTCAGTCACACTGTGGCCTAGTAAATAACACTCTTGCTTCCTATTGGATGAATCTAGGTGTTCGATTTGTGGTCTGGTGGTCAGCTATCCGGACTGATGTCTCCATGACTTTACTCAGTCACACTGTGGCCTAGTAAATAACGCCCTTGCTTCCTATTGGATGAATCTAGGTGTTCGATTTGTGGTCTGGTGTTCAGCTATCCAGACTCATGTCTCCGTGACTTTTCTCAGTCACTCCATTTAAATGCAAGGTTGGGACCTCAATAGACCTCATGGCCAGTTGGCCTCAAATCCTTCTTTCATTCACTTTTTGGTACAGGACCGTCACCACTCTGGTGGAGGCCACACCACAGCCACCATTTACTGACTTTCGGAACGTTAGCACTGTTACTCTCTTGGGCGTTGCCCATTATTCCACTTTTTTTTTTTCAAATACTGCTTCCTAGAAAAGTTGGATCGTTTTATTTTCGGGCCCTCAAGAATAGTATGAAGAACATGATTATGAGGACTTTTAGTTGTTAATTCTGATTACATTTCTGAAAAGTCTTACAATTAAATTATTAAATTTTGAGTTTATTTCTTAATAGTTTTGTTTTCTTCTTCTTCTATTCCTGTTGCTCAAAAATGGAGCATATGCACCCTCGAAACGCTCGCTTCGCTTCAGTCTCTCAACCTTAGACACTCTATAGGACTCCTTGGGCGAGTGACCAGCTCGTAGCAAAGCCACTAAATAACACAGACACAGAATAAAAGCACACAGAAATCCATGTCTTGAGTTGGATTAGAACTTACGATCCCAGTATTCGAGCGAGCGAAGACTTTTAATGCCTGAGACCACGCGGCTACTGTGACCGGCTCTTAATTGTATAGTTTTAAAAACTAAATAACGTTCAATTTTATTACTTTTTTTTTGGATTTCCTTTTCGAAAAGTATGGATTCGATTAATATGAGTATTTGGACTTATAAGGTACACGGTGTTTCTGCATTTGGCGTTACTCCCGTGTTGAGCTGATCGGCTGAGTGACCTATGTTAATAGCAGCCTTGTAAAGCGCTGTAGGCTCTGAATGCTAATGTTATTTTTAATCATTAACATTACATCAAAATGTAAGCCTGTAATTCTCTTCCAGTCCCATTTATGTTTGGACTCTCCGCTCTTCGGCTTGAACTTAGGCGACCGACATCTCTTCTTGGTCTCGACTCAAAAGGCTGCAAGTCTCACTACGTTTTACGCATTATTTTATGCCTATGAGATTTTGCGTTCTTTCTTTTATATTTCCTAGTAAAATTCTGAGATGATGTAAGACGTTTGGTGAGACGAGACACGTAGCAGCGGCACAGGAGACACTGGGGGGGAAGAGGGTTGACTGCATCCTTTAACGTTGAAACGAAACAAGACGTAAAGAGAGCGACATTTTGTCTCTCAGAGAGAGACTGTGTTATAATATTACAGGGTTACTCCCAAGAATAAGGACTGAAGAAACAAAAACAAACAAACTACGTGATTTTAGTCCGCAAGCGACCTATACCGACCGAGCGACCGTCGCTTGTCGGCGAAGTTTAATGCCAAATTTTGCGGATAGGTGTCGCATGGTCAGCTCAAGGAATCCCCACGGCCGTTAATTTCGATTTTCTAGACCGGAGCCGCTATTTCCTTGAAATAGCTCCTCAATTATCATCACGAGGCTGAGTGGACCCCTTTCCAGACCCACTACTTCTCAGAAAAAAAATCTGGTAGCGCCGGAAATCGAACCTGGGACTCTGGATCTATAGCCAGGAACTCTGACCTCTAGACCACAGAAACATCTTTCAGTTATAGCTAAATATGCATTAAAGGCTAAATTAAATATACAAGAATTATAAATGAATTAAGCATATTTGTTTTAAAATTAATGACACACTTCTCAATCAATAAACTTAATTCAGTCAGCATATATAAATTCCAGGCAGTATAACCAATTATTAATTAGATTCTAAAGGGTTTTGACGATGGTGTGTAACACTCAGAATTACTGGGTTTTTAGACTTTTTCCAATCGTCCGATATTCTAGAGACTGGAAAATACGACATTTCGGAAACTGGTTGTTTCCTTCCTCAGGTGAGGCGGGAAGACACCTACTCAGTTGGGTCCCTTAGAAATAGCTAACCTCAGTCACTGGGCCAGTGACTGAGATACCTCCTCAGTTGGGTCCCTTAGGAAAAGCTAACCTCGATCTCGAGTTGGTGTCTTCCCTCTCTCACTTGAGGACGGAAACAGATCCAGTTTCCGAAACATCGTGTCGGACAATTGGAGAAAGTCAAAAATCCAGTAATTCTGAGCCCAATTTGTAATCGTTTAAACATCACATTGCGTTACATGTTTCGGCCTTGTATGACTTTGTCAAGACCGTTTTTCCTGTTTTACTGCCACCAAACGAACCACTTTAAACGAACTTCATGGACTCAACGAATTCTGCGAAAACTATACAAAGTACTTTCATTTTATTATGTTGGAAAGCCTGTTCAAGACGACCGGGCTAGGCCGAAACATACAGCACAATAAAGTATTTACACTGGATGGAATTACTGGACACAACATGTGTGAAGTTTGGAACATCATGTACCTAGACAAATAATGAATTACCGTATTTACGCATGTATAGGCCGCAGCACAATTTTCAGACAGAAATTATAGAAAAAATAATTTTCTTGGAATATTATTTCAGGAGTAGAACACCCTGTATTACTAATTATGAATATAATTTTTTAAATGAAGTGGGATTTCGAATATAAGCCGCACCCCAATTTTCCTCTTGAATTTTTGGCAAAAAATGTGCAGCCTATACATGCGTAAATACGGTATATGCGGAAATGAAGAAGATACACTGAAGCCTGAAGCAGCAGTCGAGATATCTACGAAGGAGGAACAGTAGAAGGAAGAAGGAGGAATAGCAGCTATGGTAAGGGCTGGAGAACCGAAGTTCGACTCCAGGTAGGGGCAAGAAATATTTTCTTTCTCCATATCCTCACACCGGCCCCGAGGTCTAACCATTCTTCTGTCCAATGTGTACCGGTGGGGGCTTGAAGCTGACCTCTTTCCTGAATCAACTTCCAAAGTTAAGAGTTATGGAGCTATACCTCCATTCCCCATACGCCTTCATGGCATAGTGTTTAATTGCATAATAACATACACGGATAACTTCACATTTTTTCCTTACGGAGAGGATGTAAAGGTCAGAACCTTGGCGTTTATGGCGACATGCTAATGGAATCTTCCTCAGTACTGAAGTGGTAGGAACTGTTCCAGATACAATACTTTTGTCTCCAGTAACGTACGTCAGCCCCTGCATTTCATATATTCCACGTAGCCAGATATCTCCAGCATGGGTAATACAGTGGATTTGTGAAGGGGCTTTAAGCAATAGAAACGTTGACATTGTAAACCAAATAAACCTCACGACGGGTAATAAGTAGTCTCAAAACGAACAAGTTGTTGAAATGTCGACTTATTGTGACCATCAGTTTCTGGTCTTCCTGAATTATAGAAAATAACACTCCATTTTGGTTAGCGATAACTACTTAAGCCTCCAGTTAAACCGGGATTAATATCCATTGGGCTGGCAGATTAGAATGGAAGTAACAAAATATTTCTACCTGAGCTGGATACAAATTCTCTTTTTTATTATCGGACACAAACACACGAATGTTGGTACTATGCAGTGAATGCTTTCTGTAAGTCCATATTCACTTTACCAAATGGAATATTCAGTTGCGTACTGAACAATATATGGAACTAGTCAATATGATGAACTAAGGGCCGATAAAAGTAAAAAAAGAGGTAAAGCTATCCTTGTAACAGGCTATAGAGACCCATAGGATTGTGAGACGTTGAGACTTCCACTTTTTCTAGAAAATTGGTTCACAGATGGCGGTAACGTTGTCACCTTACGCGCCGGACGCCCTTTACCCACCAGGAAGATTCCTGGTACTTATTTCTGTTAGAGGCTGAGTCGACCGCAGGGCCATTATACGGCTGGAAAGATTAGGTAAATTGAAAAAAATCCAATGACCTCGGGATTCGAACCCGAGACCTTGCGTCTTGTATCATAATGCCTCAACCAACTAGGCTACCGCGTGAAAGGCAAAATATTATTTTTGTCTAGAGTTGATTTCTTGTTGTGGGTATTTTTTTTTCTATTACATTGAATATGGAATACAAATGGAAATATTAATTTGTATCTGGCTAGCCGTACGCATTCATCCACGTTTCTGTGATATGATTTTAAACCTATTTCGAGACATGCACCTGCCAGGTGAATGTAGAAGAAGAAACCCTGAGAAGACTGTACCAGATGGATATACGTGTAAAGACGTTGGTTGGTCCTCGACGTGTGTTCATTTCCCTGCGCGCGGAACTAGAAAAGAAGTACAGAAGATCAGAGGTTGGCACACCTGCGAATGTTAAGATACGTCTCCAGGGATGGGTTACCGAGTAGCCTAGTAGATGAGGTCCAATGTTTTGGAGGAAATTTGTGCCTCTATCTTCACGGTGCAAGCTGAAGATGGTACATATTATCGTATTTGAGGGGTTTCCATGACTAATACTAACGGGTTCTGGATTGGATGATGGAATTTATTGGCACTTCTTTACAATTACAGTCAAATATAACGACTCAAACTCAGTGAACGTCTATTTGCTCCATTCCTTACTGGACCACGAGTGTCTTCTCTTCCGCTGTGACGAATGACGAAAGAAGACGCACTGCTTACTCTCGAATGAATTGAACTAACTCTTTTATTACTTCGGGGCGAACCGAATATGACACCAGTCCTTACAGTTTCTCTGTTAATCTGTGTTTATTCGTTGGAGCGGTGACGTGCTTACCGTCCCGTTGCCTAGAAATGGTCATATTCGCGATTATTCGTTGCAGCGGGAACATGCTTGACGAGCCTTTAGCTACCAATGGACTTCCACTCTAGCTTTACTGTTCCGGATTTCAGGCGTCATGTCACAATATCGACCAAACTACAATGCTCGTCGTAAGAAAAATAGTAGCGTACATGGCAGTAAGTAGAGGTACAGGACGTCTGCGAAGGATGCAGAAAGAAACTGTCATTGATTGTCATAAGATGTTTTCCCTACATTTTCTGTTGGACGTGAGGAATCAGTACAACGCACGCAGTCACAGGAGCAAGACACAACACAGAGCACAATACACATGAATGTAGGAAGAGTGCTCCCACAGAGGAGGACTGGCGTGATTCGCGTATTTGAGATACGACGTATGGATGACGAATCCTGAAAGGTTTTAACATTTAGAATTTATTGTTATACATGACGAATACACATTTTATTCGTTTTAGAATGAAGGCGTCATGGCATGCAGAGCAGTAGTTTGACGTTCATAGAGACACACCTGAAGATGGCACATTAGTGCCGAAACATGTAGTGTAAAAGTGAAGAGAAAGGTGAAATTGTGTGCACTGTAAGACGGTTAGCATAAATACACGTCATGGAAGTGAGGAAGCGATTGATTGATTGATTGATGGAATCCAGAGGTTCGTTACCGTGTTCACGAGTCAGCCAGTAACACTCCTACGGACCACACCCTCACGCACAATATTTAAGAAGAATTTTAATATTTTCCTCACATCTACGCCTTGGTCTCACAAATGTATATACACTTCACATATGTTAACTAAAAATTTGTACAAATTTCTCATCACTCATGAGTTTGACGTATCCTCCCGTCTCGTTCACCATGACTGAGGGCCGTATATCACACCACAGCACATCCATCTGACTTTTCAGTTGCGTTTTTAAAATTTTCGAAAAGTTTCAAATTTAATTTTACGAAATTTTCATGTTTATATGTATTTGCAAACATTTTCAAAATTTTGTAATTTTTCTGAACTAAATAAGTGTCCGGGATTTTCGAAAAATCGCCAATTCTCAAAATTTTTGGAAATTTTTAAAATTTTAAAATATTAAAAATATGTAAATATATCGAAAATTTTCGAACGTTATTATTTTTTGTGTTTTTAAATCTTTTGATTATACGAATCTACAGACTATTTAGAAATTTACGAAGAATGCCGAGTTTAAAAATGTTCAAACCTTTCGCAGTTGATTTCATATTTCTTTCGTCAATAATCATCCAATTTCAAAATTTTCCAATATTTTACGTTTTGTTAAAATTTCGAAATTTTTTGTTTACTATAAATTTTCTAATATTTTTTAACATTAAGAAATTATCAACATTTTAAAATTTTCTCTGAACTCTAGAAACATCGTGCCCTGCATTAGCTAGTTACTAATTTTCCTGCTTCCCAAAGATTCGTGGAATCGAGATAATGAAATGTATAACAGAGAGAAAGCTTC
Source organism: Cryptotermes secundus (assembly GCF_002891405.2). Taxonomy (NCBI): domain Eukaryota; kingdom Metazoa; phylum Arthropoda; class Insecta; order Blattodea; family Kalotermitidae; genus Cryptotermes; species Cryptotermes secundus. Next base: position 4,394,513 of record NW_019734964.1, on the reverse strand, counting down.
AGACAACTAAGGTTACACTCCTTCGAAATGTTATGAGAAAACACAGGCATCATAGGAACAGCCATTCTTAACAAAATCTGCCTGTTTAAATAAACATATAAGATATATGTCGCATGGGGGCGCATTGAGACGGTAAGAGCATATGTGTAAGTTGGCTGCCCTGGGCCCCATCCAACTTAAGTCCAGATTTATTGCTACGCCGACCTCTTCCGAAGTGAGAAAATAAGCAAAAGCGAAATATCCGGAAGTTCAGCAACAAGAAACGGAATTTATTCTCTCTGCTCTCTTTGTCCGCAGTTTCATTCGGCTTCAGTCGTGAATTCCTTGCCTCACTCCACGTTCCCCTTTGCGTCCTCTTTTTCCTCTTGAATCTCACAGTTATTTGCCAACGCACTTGTTCTCTGTGTTTGTGTTACCTTGCACCGTAAACTTGCCGATACCTGATTTCCGTTAGGAGGAAGAGGCACGCCGATATTCTTTTGACCCTCAGCAGAGACTACTACAGCCTCTTCTCGCTTTTACCGGAAGCTGCCTGCTAACAATTTTTTCGTATGCGTTGTACTATGATAATCTAGTACAGTACACAACACACTAGGAATGTTACTTGTACATTTTGTCAGATCTAACAGCGAGGAAATAAAAGGGAATAAAATTAACTATGCTACCGCGTGCCCCCGCCAAATAACTCGAATATTAAATAAAAATATTATACGTACTTTTATGAAAATACGTATTTTGAATTTGTGTTAAGCCTGCAATAATTTACCTTACCTGAGTAAACATCATAATGAGGGTTCCGTCATACAGAGGAGTCTTATTTCGGTCGCATTAATCTTGAGTCTCCGTACTGGATACTGCCAGCATTTCCTTTGCATCTGGTCACACTTGCAGAAGTTGGCAGGCCATGCGTAACTTTGTAGCTTGACATAGAGCATCATCAAAGAAGGAGGAAAGGAACTACGGCTGGCTGTCTCCTGATATTCCGGATTTCACTGATGAGCCGTCATCATCCACTATCGTGAGGCACTTCCATGTACATCTCAAGGACAGTGCAAGTCTGTGAGGATCAGGTCAATGCAGGTGTATGGAGAAGGTTAGGCTCACGCTATAAAGACAGGTTTGTTTTATGTGGAGCTGGAATAGCTCGCTTAGTGCTGTGAATAGGCGAAGAACTGGAGGACCGAGGATTTCTGTCTTCTCCACCCAGATAAAGATCGGCTCCTTAATCTACACAGCCCCCTCCCCCTAATCCAGTTGGTACTACGAACGCATTGGGAGTAAGCTTTGCCCCACAGAAACATGTAGTTTGTCTGCTTCACAGATAGTTTCCTTATTTTTTTTTTTCCTTGGCACTACAGTCCCAGTGGCCTAGGCCTACCTCCATGAACTACGTTCACTTCTGTTTTTCTAGATCTTACATATACGGTAGGACTCCTTGGGCGAGTGATCAGCTCGTCGCAAGGCCTCTACCTGTAGACAAACACAGAAAAACGCACATAAACATCCATGCCCTGAGTGGGATTCGAACCCACGATCTCGGCTTCCGAGCGAGCGGAGACAGTGCATGCCTTAGACCGCTCGGCTGCCGTGACCGGCCTCGTTATACGAACTTCGTATTCGTACTTCAACAAATTTATGGCGGCGCTGTTTGTTGTTAAGTCCGTGTGAAACTTATGTGTCGGTTCTGTCGTCACGTCCACACAAGAGACTAAATTTCACCATTTCCTTGGAAGTTTTCTTCTCCTGCCAGCTCAAGGGTTAGGTAGTGTAACATCTGTTTATACAGTCTTTCCAGCTAAATCTATGTCTTCCCATGCATTTCTCTCCCTTAGGGTTGTTGGAAGTCCACTAGTTTTGGTATTTTGTTATCTAGTACCCTGTTTGTTATTATCTTTAATTTAATTTGCATCCTTACTTTTATCTACCACCTTTGCCAGTCTGAAGTTCATCTGTTATTCTTTCACTTCGTGTTCTTATTATTTTATAAAGGATGTATTCAACTGTGTCCTAAACATAAACTTTCCATTTCTTTCGGAATGTAGATATTCTGTAGACTGAAATGACTCATTACTTCCGTTGCAGTAGTTTGTATTGAATGTGTAGAAAGTAGGTTCATTCGAAACATTAGTGCTTATGGAGTCCTGCCTTCTGGGATATAGCGCCGTGTAATCCGTTGAAGGTAATCCGACGTTTCAGAGGAACATGTCGCCTTTATTTTTAGGGTGGGGAAAAGCCAAGCAAGGTAGCAAGCAGGTGGATTTCCTTGCTAGCTGCTTCACGCTCTTGGCTTATTCTTCGACCCTGAATATGGAGGCGACACGTACCTTCGAAACATCTGTCGATTTCTAACGAATTACACCTCTTTGATAACCTCAAATCGTGCACTGATACCTCTCAGACTACACGGTATTATAGCGCGGAAGACTACATTTTTAATTTTGCCTTTTCCGAATTTATTATTAGATACTAAGTTTGTGGGGGTGCTCGCGGTAGCGTAGTTGGTTGAGGCACTATGTTACAAGCCGGAAGGTCGCGGGATCGAATTCCGATGACGTGAATATTTTCAATTGACCTAATCCTTCCAGCCGCACTATGGCCCTGGGGTCGACTCAGCCTCTAACAGAAATGAGTACCAGGAATATTCTTGAGGGTAAAGGGCGGCCGGCGCGTAAGGCTGATAACCTTACCGCCATCTATGAGCCGATTATCTAGAAAATTTGGGAGCCTCAACATCTCAGAAACCTATGGGCCTCCACGGCCTGTTACAGGGATACCTTTACTTTTTTTACTTACTATTTTTTTAATTCGCTTAGTGGGGGGTGGAGTCCAACTGGGTCCACTCGGCACGGCGGCCACTGATTGGCCTATTGTAGCCTGCCCCGGGTGACTATGATGAAGAATTTGGTGGAATGAAGATTGGCAGGGGAAACTTTAGTACTCGGAGAAAACCCGTCCGAGCGCCACTTTGTCCACCACAAATCCCACTTAACAGACCCGGGATCGAACCCGGGCCGCCGCGGTGGGAGGCCAGCGACTAACCTCTTGAGCTATGGCGCGGTTTATTACTTACTAAGTTCGTAACCTTCATGTAGTCTCATGGGCGAATATCGACGTTACAGAGAAATATGTTTCCCCCTCCGTCTTCAACCCTGAAGACAGAGGGAATATCTTCCTCCGGAATATTAGCATCCATGTACAAGATTGTACAGCGTCACAAACAGAAGACAAAAATCTAAAAAATTACCGCCGTGAATATCTCAAGCCTTATATGTCAGATAGTCGATTGGTCGATTGTTAGATTGAATGATTAGTTGGATGGTTATGTAGTAACTAGTTGCTTGAAACGCTGAGAAACTAACAGTCTTTCAGCTTAGTGAAAATATTTCTCCCTTCCTGTGGAACCTGAAGTTTTATTACCATGTTCACAAGAGCCCTGTCGTGAACCAAATGAACCCACTCCCCACCTTCACACTCTGTTTATTCTGACGTCCATTTACACATTCCCCCCACCCCCCTATACGTATACGCACATATTCTAGGAGGGTTCTTCCTTTCCGGTTGTCCATCTGCAGTGTTCTGTGCGTATATCATTTCTGCCCTTCCCCGCCCATTTCATCCGTTTCTGTTTTGAATACGTTCACAGCATTTGGTAAAGAGGGATGAACATTATGAACCTCCCCACTACTTGGTCATATCTGTTTGTTAACCTGTGTACCCACCGAAACGGGAAAATGACAGCTCTTGAAATATAAAATTGTACTTCGCATCTGAATCGCAGATTTTCTTTATCTCTGTTGCGGAACGCGGTCATAATTAAAGTGCATGACCACTCAGCATTATTATAATGAAGTCAGCCGTCAGGTGAGCGTGGTGTACACGTCACACACGTTTTATGACTGCTCCCGAACATTTTCACGACATTGCAGCATTATCCTGTCTAGCGATGTGTTGCCAACCGAAGCAAATGTGTAAAGTTTACAGCAGTTATTTTACACGTGGGTGTACGGATATGACCCGGAAACCAAGGTCCAGGCGTCACAATGGAACCATCCAACATCGCCGAGGCCCAAAGAAGAAGACAGGTTCGGAGCAATGTGAAGGGGATACTGACTGTTTCTTTCGATTACCGGGGCGTTGTGCATCATGAGTACGCACCACTAGGCCAAGCTGTCAATAAGGAGTACTACCAAAAGTCCACCGCCATCTTCGTGATGCAGTTCGGCGCAAGAGACCGGAGCTGTGGGACGCACGCAACTGGCAGCTGCATCATAACAACGCCCCAGCTCATTCAGCGCACCTGCTCCAGGGTTTCCTGGCCAAGCACGGCATTCCGCAGGTTCGCCAGGCTCCCTACTCTCCTGACATGGCTCCTTGTGATTTCTGGCTGTTCCCGAGATTGAAGACACCGCTAAAAGGCTGCCGTTTTGACAGCCGCGAGGACAGCATACAGAACGCGACGGCGCAGCTGCACGTCATTCTAAAAGAAGCCTTCCGCAATTGCTTCCAGCGATGGAAGGACCGCTGGGCTAAGTGTGTGGAGTCACAAGGGGCCTACTTTGAAGGCGATTAGGTCTTGTAACCACCCAGATACAGAAATTTGTTTTCCCGGCCTAAGGTCGGATACTTTTTGGACAGAGTAATATATGTTGATCCCCAAGCACTCACGTTTTACATGTTCTGTTGCTCTGTAGACTCTGTCGTGTTGGACGACTGATCAGGCGCAACGGACATCAGATCTGTTCATACGGAATTCATTGTATGTTCGCCTGTCATGCTCTCCGAGCAGATTTCAAATGTCAATCTCTATCGCTTTGCTTGGAAACTCTTTAACGCATCTTCATGCTGAACCTTAACAGTAAAAAATGGAAGTAATGTCACATTAGTTAATTTTGAGAACCGAATTTAATGATAAATAACAGCTGGCTCTTGTAATACACTAACTTTCATGTTTCAGTTGATTCGAGTGAATAGAGTTGTTATAGAAAATTGACTTCTACAAGCGTGAAAAGCATTATGATCACCCTTTATATGCAAGCACTCTTGCGGTCTTAATATTATGTTAGCTTTTGAACTAAATTGTTATAATTAAACTGCATATAACCTGTAAATAATCACGATATAGTTAGGAAAATTTCTTTTGCATTTTCAACGGGAATTACACTAGTTACTGCAGTAACTATGACTAGCTGTATACGTACAATGCCCGATCATCTCAGGAGTAGATACATGTTCAAGTCTCATCAAAGCCTTTCAATACGTATTAACACGCGTTAGTGACTAGACACGAGGTTTGGATTGGTAATTGGATTTATTGAATACTTGTACCTCGTAACTACACGTAACTATAATATTGTCACGGATCTATGCGCCCTGAAAATCACAGTACTGCAGCACATTGCAAGCCTTATACGTCTTCACGAGTAGTTGCCTCGTAGCGGCTCTCAACAGTGGGTATTCCCCCTTCCGAACTCACATCCTTGCTGGTTGGCGACTGCCTCTCATATAACTTATGATGGCAAATAACTCAGTCCGATCTGTCGGTTAAATTTCCGCTGGCCCTCACCAGCACAGTCATTCCTGGTTTCATTTCTCGTCGTGTTCCATGGCCAAGATTTTTGTTCTCTCCTAGACATTTCAGAGTCAGGGTTACTTTACGACTGGCCGTTTATTTGGTCTTGGCGTCAAGTCTCTTGAGGCCCACAACCAGTTTTTACTCATTTTGAAACTGAACTCTTGCGGTCATAGTCACTATGTAACATCTGTTTGACGAGAAGATAGGTTTGACCATTGTCAAGCGTAATTATCACACATGCAGCGTGATACTGAGAAAATCTTCCCTTTGTAATATATACAAGTCTTCTGTCAGTCTAGGCTTTGCAAAGCACATCATGCCTATCTTACTTACCTTATGCTAAAACGGCAGCTTCATCACTTAGAAAGATCGTAAACTTGACAGCCGCCAAGTTGAAGCTCTATTTCCGGCTTCATCTTGTCCTATGCTGCGAACATGTTCATTCTCATGATTTTATATGACTTCTGCTTGTTGCCTGCATAATTTTGTTGTATATTTGTGTATGTATGGAAGGCTGAAAGCCGTGTGTAAATCGCGGACTGGTGTGCACCTTTGAAAATTTCCAGAGGTGCGAGGAATGCCTTGCATGTGTACCCAACCGTTACCGCGCAAAGGCAAATGTTTAACTAGTCATGTCACAAGTATAATTCTTGTTGACTGTTTCGGTTTTGAGTGGCTAGTGAATCTCTTCGTATTCTGGAGAAACTTGATGTGGGAGCCTGTTGTACCAAGGTTCTCAGTGACTTCCGGTCAACCTCGCCAGAAGTGTTGACGTGATATCTAAACCAGGCCACGAGAGTTTCCTTCCATATCTCCGTCAAATTAACCTTTAAAATCGCATTTCTTTCTGAGCCATTTCACCAATGTTGATGCGAAAGGGTAGCACTAAGCATGATTCGAACCGTGATCATGGTCTTAAGTTTTTTTTAACACAAATTTCCGGAAATAGGTACTCTTTCGGAATATTTTGTTATAAAAGCGTCAAGCCTAAGGACAATATATATAATACTGGCTATGTCTATTTTAAACACTATCGGTAGAAACATTTGGACTTGATGAAATATAGTTACGTAAAGTAATTAGCAAACATAATTTACGCTGATATTCATGAAGCATACGTGTGAGTGGGGGATGTTGCCGAAAGGGACAGACCGAACATGAAGTCTGCAATATTGGCAAAATAATGCAGACTCTAGTACGTCACTCGATCTATGTGGAATAGGTGATATATCACCTGTCTGCTTGATAACTGACATGTGGTCGCCAGTTAACTCACCTGGCTCCACAGAGCGTGAATGTTTTTTTTTTTACTTTAATCTCACTGGGTTCCATTGCCCCATCAAATGCCGTGTTCCCGTACCCCCGACTCTGTTACAAATTGTTTGCATTTCTGTTATAATTCAAGGCTTCGTGTAATTCAGCATGACCGCTTCAGCATATGCGCTTGTCGATTTCGTATTTAACGCCGTTGGCTAAGCAGTAGTTAATATTGTAAGAGTTTTCACGCTGGAGAAAAAAAAAATGAAAACGGGCGGTGAACTCCAGGATTTCTATAAACGTTACTTCTTAACGGTTTATGTTACAATTTCTGTTGAACACTAACAAATTTAGCGTCTCCTCTTTTTTGTGATCTATTTCACACTTTAACTCGACGACGAAGGGGAAATGAGGAGGCTAAACAGATTTAAACCATCAGATTTGCCCACCAGATTCGAATAATACAACACTTAACTGCATATTACTAAGCAGTTAAAATAAGTATTGAACATGTTCATTGGAATATGCTCACCACGTCAAGTACTCTCTTTCCAAATTATAGAACACTCCGTCCAATGTGACCTGTAAGTTTTTTACTACATAAAAACTTAACACCCTTACATGTTTCGGTCTCTGTGGACCATCTTCAGAGGGCAGACATCACTACAAATAGGAAACCACTATCACATAATTTGTTTACACGCAAAGTACGTACACTTATATGCTACAATACACAGTACACAGAATAGAACATTTCACAAACACAGCAGTTTCCTGGGTATGTAAGTTTTTAAAAAAATTGTATAAAATTCCTTGATGCTAATTAAAAGTTTTTTAGATTGTCAATAATTAAAATTCGTAAACCACGCAGGCTCGTGTTCGTCCTCCCATCGTCTCTCTTATATGGGGCAGATATTGTGCCACCTGGCTATCTTGATGTGGAGGTTCTTTATATCGTCCAGGGTTTGCTCATGGCTGCTGTGCTGTTTTTATGTAGTAAAAAACTTACAGGTCACATTGGACGGAGTGTTTTATAATTTGTAATTGTTATTGTGACGGACCAGAATGAAACAAATCAAACTCTCTTTCCTTTTGCTATATGTAAATTAACCACAAAATGTACTTATTATCCACATTTAATGGACAGATTGTATAATTATTGGAGTTAAATAAAAAAAAATTCACACTTTCAGTGTCTCACGCTCTGTGATCTGGGATGTTAAAGTGAATGGTGAATAATGATTTGGAAAGGAAGCCTTCCTGGCCACATTTGAGTGGAGTGTTGGCATTTATCCGGAAGTAATGAAGGAAACTTCTGCTCCAACTGAATACTCCGGAAGACAAGGCCAGACCGTTACGGCTGTGGTAACCTGCTCGGCGATGTCACATGTCTCTGTCAGCTGCAGCAGAATGGCAAGAACGTGCTTCTTGTTACATTGTGCGGAATTGCGTACAAGACATGGGCGCGCGGTAGCGTAGTTGGTTGAGGCAATATGCTAAGAGCCGGAAGGTCTCGGGTTCGATTCCCGATAAGGTAATTGGATTTTTCAATTTACCTAATCCTTCCAGCCGCACTATGGCCCCTGGGGTCGACTCCCCCTCTAACAGAAATGAGTACCAGGAATCTTTCTGGTCGTAAAGGGTGGACGGCGCGTAAGGCTGAGAACCTCACCGTCGTCTCTGAACCGATTGTCTAGAAACTGTGGGAGCCTCGACGTCTCACAACCCTATGACTCTGCACGGCCTCTTTACAGGGATAGCTTTACCTTTTATACATACAGAATATGTTAATTTATGTAGGATTTCAGTTTCTCAGAGCTGTGGTTATGAATAGTTCTATCTTCTAGGATATAGCGGCCTTGTAGACCGTCGGAAATCAGCCTACCTTTCGAAAAACCTTTCCTGTTATCTTCATTCTTAATACCGTGATGGCTCAGTCGGTACAAAGACTGGACGGCGGGGTTTCGGTTCCCGGCAGGGGTAAGATTTTCCTCTCTCTACAGCGTCCAGGCCGGCTCTGGGACCCACCCAGTCTTCTATCCATTGGGTGCCCGGATTTAAAGCGGCCGGGGAGTGACGCTGACCGCTCACCTTTATCCAGAACTGAGGTTAAGAATGGTGGAGCTATACTGCCACTCCCCCATACGTGTATGTCTTCATGGCTTAGTGCTTAATTCAGCTCACGGACAACTTCACTTTTCTTACCGTCTCGGTTCTGAACTCGTCGTCAAGGAGCTGAGTCCTTCGCTAGAAGCTGCCAGTGGCTCAGCTGCAGGAGAATTCCTCAAGATTTCATGAACTCCAGAGGCTCATTATGGTGTCCACAAGAACTCCTCACTAGTCCTTATCCTAAGATAGATGAATCCAGCGCATGCCACTTCACCCTACTTCTCTTAAGATCCATTTTAATATTATCTACACTTACCTCAAAATGCGCATGGTGTTCTCATTCTTTCTGACTTTCCAACCAAAATCCTATACGCATTTTTATTCTCCCCATGCGTGTTAATTTTTTTTTCAATAGCTCTTCCAGGCCATTCACGTCCCAGACCTTTTATTCAGTTCCGTAATCATGTTTTACTGACGCTATAACTCCTTGGACGAGTTATCAGCCCGTCGCAAGAACTCTACCTAAACAAAGAATAAAAACATACATACATCAAACATTCATGCCCTGATTGGGATTCGAACACATGATTCCAGCGTCCGAGTGAGCGAAGACAGTTCATACCTTAGACCGGCTACTATGACTGACCTGCGTGTTACATACCCTGCCAATATCATCTCCTTGACTAGATCATTCTAGTTGTACGGTTGCAGAAGAGTACCAATTATGAAGCTCCCCATTACGCCATTTGTCTTCAATGTGCCAAAAAAAAAGGAATGCTCTTTCAAATTACTTTTACCCATCGGTAACATTCGGATTCATTAATCATATGTGTTGTCATGCTGTGGCTCGTGTCCGACATGTTTTCGCACTAGTTTTTAACTCTGCTGTGTAAAATAACTTTTGGAGTGGTGCAGTTAACTCTTTGAGTCATCTGAGTCCCTCTTAGCAGCTGCGTTGGGCAATCCTGTGAACACAGGAGTGGCAAGTTTAATTATACAGAACAAATAAAGACTGACATGATGATGGAGTACAGTGGAGTATAGTGGGATATTTATATCCGTTGCTAGTTTTGATTTATGATTTACAAAAAAGAATCTCATTTTGAGGATTTTGTAGAAGCATTTTGTATTCTCTCCCGGATGTAACAAACAATGAATTAATACCTCTTAACTGATCGTATCACATTAATCAAATCTAACGCCTGGTCGACGTTAGCTTCCCTGACGTCATATTAATTGGCACCGTTGCCCAGCATCTTAAACTGCTTTTTCTTTTTTAATGAATTGGTTTTTTATTTGCAACAGTACCGTTTTCTTCTTAATAAAAAAGAATATAGCATGTTAGTGAGTGGTTTACAGCCTCTGTGGTTTAGTGGTCAGAATTCCTGGCTACAGATCCAGAGGTTCCGGGTTCGATTCCAGGCGCTACAATATTTTATGAGAAGTAATGGGTCTGGAACGGGGTCCACTCAGCCTCATGAGGATAATTGAGGAGCTATTTCAAGGAAATAGTGGCTCCGGTGTAGATAACCGAGATTAACTGTCGTGGGGATCCCTTAAGTTGAACACGTGAAACCCTCTATCCGCAAAAGTTGGCACTAACTTCGCCGACAAGCGGCGGTCGCTCGATCGATATAGTTCTCTTACGGACTACAGGCCGCTCAGTTCTTTATTTGTTTGTTTATTGTGTTCTGAACAGCGGACGACTAACAAAGTCCAAAAGAACAAGTAGTTCTAATGTTTTACGCCATCGTCAGGACCATTTAGAACCGAAATACAGTGCGCCTGTTTCATTCAGCTGTTGAATAGACTTTTACTTTCCCCATATTCTTACTGCAGGGATTATGTGGCCAGTGATGGTCACCTGACCTGTACATTGTTCAGAAGGATGCAGTAATTAGTCGTGTATTATAAATATTATGTTTCTGAACATTACCCATCGTTCTGTTTTTGTCTAAAACACCATCTTGTTTTTATTTAAAAACACGATGTTTTGGAGACGTAATACTGTCTCCATATTGATGTAAAACCTACTAATTTGGGCCCAGTCATTAGAGTTAGTCCATTTTTCCGGACACCTGCACTAATGCATTATAGGGTATATAAGCCAAGCACAACACAAAACATCTGCGAGAGCTAAGAGAAACATTAAAATATTAAAACCTCCACACGTATGAGGCCTGAAACCAGAGAACTATCAGCATAGAAGTCATCACTGAGTATTTTGCCTGAAGACGGAGACAGAATTCAGTCTCCGGAAAGTTATGCTTTTAAATAAAAATAGGGTGGTGTTTTAGATAACAGGGCGATGGATAATATTCAGAAACATAAAATGCACCTTCGTCACACACTGATAGATCTTAAAAAGCTCTGTATTGTTTACACTCTCGAATTATCCTGTATTAAAGGAACGAAGAAGATCTTGTGAAAGTGTGCAGCGTCAACTTAACGAATGCGTTCGATAGGTGGAATTTTAAGTTAAATCATGAAGGCTGCATTCATTTTTCTTATAATAAACAAACATTAGATTCATATGCAACAACAGTGGAGCGTCGGCAGTCTGAACTGACTTACAGTATCACAAAAAAATTGACACCTGAAAAGTTATAAATATAGTTTAATTATTATACGACATTGAAGTAGAGATGAATTTTTATGAAACATGATATGTATGTACGAGTATTAATGGACCTGTCTCTCTAGAGGGTGAAAGATATAACCCTGTTACCGTTTGCCCCGAGCCTCGCGTATAGTCGTGCCTCCGCGGATTTCGGTCACTGTTTCCTATAAAACGTACCTATAAATTATTTGAATACAAATTATTCTGACAAATTCGATTTTTATTTGAAATCCAATAATCCAAATGGTTAATTAGTTCGAACACACCTGTTCTTCAATCAGTTGGAATTAACTATTACGTGGTGACAATATAATTGACGAGAAGGCGAAGCCGTATAGGCGGGCTGAGTGAACTAACAGTCGGTCTACAGTATAAACGAGAAGTAATGTTCGGAGCTTCAAGGGCTCGGCGATGACGGGGGGGGGGTTCAAACAGCCCACCGGACTCTTCCCAGGCGAGGGAGAGGGTGGGGACCCTCATTAACACCTACCCTGGCCTCATAGGAGGGTTTTTATGTCTTTACAATTTGAAGAAGCCAGACCAAACTCGCTCATGAAGCTGAGCCCTTCTGGAGGAGCCGCCAATTCTGCAGCTACTCAAGAATTTCCCAGCATTTTATGTAACCTGAAGGTTCATTTCCGTGTTCACAAGAGCCCTCCACTGGTCCCTATCCTGAGCCAGATCAATCCAATCCATACCATCCAATCCTATTTTTCTAAGATCCGTTTTAATATTGTCTATCCACCTGCGCCTTGGTCTTCCAAGTGATCTCTTTCTTTCTGGCTTTCCCACCGATATCTTATATGTATTCCTCATCTCCCTCATTCGTGCTACATGCCCTGCCCACCTCATCCTCCTTGACTTGATCATTCTAATTATGCTTGGAGAAGAGTACAAGTTATGAAGCTCCTCATTATGCAGTTTTCTCCAACCTGCTGTCACTTCATCCCTATTCGGTCCAAATATTCCCCTCAACACTCTGTTCTCAAACACCCTCAGTCTATGTAAGTTTTGAGGTTTTCACGGCGATGACTATGAAGAAAGTCGTCTTCTGGATTTTGGCGCCGTGTATTCTTCGTTTTGGCCGACGTTTCACAAGCCATTCACCTGCTCTGAAGATGGAGGCGATACGTTCCTCCGAAACGTCGGCCAAAACGAAGAATACGCGGCGCCAAAACCCAGAAAACGGCTTTCTTCACCCTCAGTCTATGTTCACCTCTTATTGTCAGAGACCAAGTTTCACACCCATACAGAACCACAGGCAAAATTATAATTTTGTATAGTCTAATTTTTATGTTTTTGGACAGCAAACGAGAAGACAAAAGGTTCTGGACTGAATGGTAGCAAACATTACCCGAGTTCAATCTTTTCTTAATTTTTCCCTGAGTCAGGTTTCGATCTGTTATCGTTGTTCCTAAATATCTTAAATGTGCCACATTTTCAAAACATCTGTTTCCTATCGTTATGTCGTGATTTTGCCCTGCATTTTGGTGACGAGACAGCAACATATACTTAGTTTTCTCTATGTTTACTTCTAGACCAACTTCCTTACTTGCGTCTTTTAAAGTTTGTGTGTTTTTCTTTATGGTACCGATGTTATCGCCCAGTAGATTCACATAATGGGAAGCCAGACCAAAAGTTGTCCTAAAGAAATACTAGAGAAACTTAAAAACGAGAGCAAATTTGGATAGGGGCAGGGGGCACAATAACGTTCATCTTGGAGACAGAGACTGTAGGTTCCTGCGAAACTTTCATAACTACGTTCCAGAGTACACGGAGTCCTAATTCAGATCACCCTAATCTACATGCTCCTGTTTAACTAATAATTTAACATCTGTACTGTTTGTTATGCCGATCACAGTGGCCGCGTGGTCTAAGGCATGAACTGTCTTCGTCCTCTCGAACGTTGGGATCCTGTGTTCGAATCCAACTCAAGATTCTATGATTGTCTATGTTTATTCTGTGTTTGTGTTGTCCTGTTTAAAGTAGCGACCTTGCGACCAGCTGGTCCCCCGCCCAAAGATTCCTACCGACTGTGTATAGGATCAAGAAATCGAAGTGAAACGAAGAGTTTCACGGATACCATATGCTGCAAGTGGAAGCAACAATAATAGATATATATATATATATGTGTATATAGACTATTTGTTGTGAGGACGGAACAGTAACTATAGTCCATTAGGCCTATACGAGATCTTACAATTCTCTAATGTTATTGTCTACTGTGTGACTTCAGATATAATATACAGCGAAACGCTTCAGTACAAATTGCAAAGAGTCAGATTAGTTATTAATCTCTAATTAAACTAATGGAATTAATAGATAATTATATATATTTACAGTTTTATTTTAGACGTTATGTGCTACTAAATAAACTGCATAATTACTTTTTAAATCATATCACTTCTTTCATGTTGTAATTATAATCCTCTTTTGATTTGACCAGCTAAGCTAGTGGATCTCGATATTTGGTGATCGCTGTACGCCTATTGAGAATCTGGTGATCAGTTATTTTGACTGGGTTTTTCATGATTTTCCAAGCCCCTCCAGATATATTCTGGGGTACTGCCTCAAATTAGATCAGGAGCCCTTCCCTCCCCACACTCTCTCATATATTATTCATTAATCGTCCAACTATTAAATGATACATATAGCTACTGAAACCATTGCTAAGTTAATCTAGAATATCCATTTATTTGTTCCTGTTGCTCCCACTTGGAGTATATGATATCTGTGAAATGCCTCGTTTCACTTCAATTTCTTAATCCTTGAACGGGGGATCAGCCCGTCGCAAGACCGCTACCTTGCACAGGGCTACACAAACACAGAATAAACGCAGAGAAACATCCGCACCTTGAGTGGGATTCGAACCCACTATTCTAGAGTTCGAACGAAAGACATTTCATGCCTTAGACCCCGCGGCCAAGAATGTACGAGTATGTACATATACTAGTCAGCCATTAATATTTTCTGTTTTTCTTCCATCCTTCAGAACTTGTGAGCTGCAGGTTTTGCTTCTGTGATTTAACTTTCCTCTCTGACTTTTAGGATTATGCATGAGAAATATTTGTCTACATCTGCATGCATATCTGACCTTTTAAAGTCGTTTCCTTTCATTAGAGAAATTTCTAAGGAAAGGATACACATAAAAAGTTTAGCCTTCTCAAGATGTTGCTGTTTATATACCACACGACTTGAATACACGTAGGCCTATATATAAAAGAATTTGCGTATAAACAATTCAGAGTTGGTTGAGGGGGTTCCCCCTAGTCCCAAGATTGAGTCGTAAAGTGGCGCGGTGGAGGCTGCCAATAAAATAACTCCTACGACAAGAAACACTTGAAGGAGATAACATTGAGCTTGTCTGTTCAGAGAGAGGCACAAATCTCCACAACTTTGTGCGTCGTTCTAATTTTCTTAACAACCCTCCCTCATACCGAGGAAGCTGGTTTAACGGCGATGCTCTAGAATCTTATTCGAGAGGTTGTCGGTTCGAATTTCGGCGGGGTACCCACAATTCTGAGTGAGGTTTTTCTTGACTTTCGACAGTTCCTTCAAACATATACCAAGGTAGTACCTCAAATAATTCACGCCCGCTTCCTTTCTGATTTATTACTCATCAGCCATTCCACCATTTGACGCTATTTAGTCTAGTTACTGACGTCATCATAAAGCGACCTCCTGGCATGAGGTCAGGACTCTCTTCACGTTATCTGCCTTCTTTAAACCTCTTACAGATGTTGTAATTTATTGTCTATATTGTCACGTGAATGAGGGACCATAGACGGAGTTTGTATTTGTAATTGGACTTACTGAACTCTTACAGAACGTAACTACAAGTAATTATAGCGCTATCGCTAATTCACTACAGCAGACAGTAAGTCTCCTCAGTCGGCTGTATCTTTGCCGGCTGTCGCCTGGTAACGGCTTCCAACGCCGTAGCTTCATTAGCTTCTGCATTTATATCCTTATTAGCTGGCGGCTGTCTCTCAACTCACTCATACCTCCAACTAACTCCCAGGCTGCCGGCCTTCTCACACCAACCGCCTCTTCTCACTGCCGTCTCAAGACTGTCGTAATCGCAGCTGCTCCTCGTTATATATCCTCCGCACTGACCACATAGGAAACATCTCTGCCACCAGTGCATCTGTTGTTGCGTCACATAGCTATAACACGGACCGCGTACAGAACACCGCTTCCAAGTTACTCCGTTGTTGCGTGATACGAATCTGCTCCCTAGCAACGGGCGTGTTTGTAGAGGCGTTCATAGCAACTGCTGTTGTATAGCTACTTATTTCACGTTCGTTGCCTTGCAGAGTCCTACATGCCACAATATTAATATCTAGGCCGCATATCATCAGAAGCCTGGTGCTTGCTTTCCCCGTTCTTGTATCTGCATAATACTTACCAGTTTACCACTCACAGCCTACACGTGTAAATGCGTAAAGTGTGAGAAACCAGAGATTGATTAGTGACGTCACTCTTAATGTAATTATCGTTAGATAGGAAATTCTTGTGGATAATAACATTCCTTCGGTTTATCCAATAAAGTCTGAAATTATATCCGAAAATTATAACTTTCCTCTTTCTGAAACCGTCTTCTCCAGCAAAAATAATTCATTACTCTTTTCTAATTTACACTGATTACAGATTGAAACTATTTCGTACGAACATAATTTATTTAGGAAATGTATTTGGTCTCTCTTAAATTCTGAAATGTACGAGTGTTTTATAAAAATTCTGTTAAGTCTACAGCAAACACTCTTTTGTGTGTGCGACTTTAATTAGTTGCAATAATCATTATATTGCTCCGAAGAGGAAATCTAACTTAATGCTGTATAACCTAATATATTGAATTGCCTCATTGTGGTTGCAACTTTTCACGAAATTTTTTATCTCGTCATTGTTGGTTACAATGACAAATTGCATAAAAAGTTTCATGAAAAGCTAATAGTCCCACAGCTGGTCTAGAAATTCTCCCTTTATATGTACCCCAAATGATCGTTATTGTATTCACAAGAACCAGTTGCTTGCCCCTCCCCCTATCCAATTTAATTCAGTGCACACCCTCATACCCAGTTTCCTTAAGATACATTGTAGTGACTTCCTCCTACTGTCTACATCTGTTTATCTCAAGGCGCCTCTTCCCTTTAGGTTTCATATAAATTTCTCACCTACACGGCCTGCCTAAGTCATCACACTACCAGTACCAGGCGACAACACTGACGAAATGTTGTGTGAATGCATCTTAGTTGCAAGTAAATACTGTGCCTGCATAAATCGGGTTTCCAGTCGAACGCTCAGGATGAAGCTGAGGCTTAGTCAAGCATCTCTTGGTTTTGTAAGCTTGTTGCACACAGTAGATGAAGAGAAGAGAAGCGGAGAGGAGAGGAGAAGAGGAGAGAAGATGAAAGAGAAGAGAATAGAAGAGAAGATGGGGAAGAGGAGAGAGAAGAAAAGAGGGAAGAGGAGATGAGAAGAGAAGAAAGGGAAGGGAAGAGAAGAGAAGAGGAGAGGAGAAGAGAGGGGAATGGAAGGGAAGAGAAGAGAAGAAAAGAGAAGAGGGAAGAGGAGATGAGAAGAGAAGGGAAGGGAAGAGAAGAGGAGAAGAGGAAAGAAGATGAGAATAGAGGAGAGGAGATGAGAAGAGATGAAAGGAGATGAGAAAAGATGAGAGGAGAGGAGAGGAGAGGAGAAGGAAGAAAGTAGAGCCAGCCCTCGAAGTATCTTACATTTTTTAACGTAGGACGAGAATAACTTCTTTAGAAAATATTCTTGTGTGAACCATGCGAAGAAAGCTTAGTCAAGACGGTCGATGTCCCAGGCGAGGTTCGAACCGTATTACCTTTAGACCAGCTTGTTCAGTGTGATTCATTGATTTTGCTACACTATCAGTAGTCAGTGGTCTGTATGAATGTCAAAAGCTCTCGTTAAATTTCTTATTTACTTCATCCCTTGTAGATCCAAACATTTTCTTGAAAGGCATGTAACTTGTTTAATGTTGCAGAGTAAGCCCACAATCCACAGCAATGTAAAAGAAAGGGGCAAATTGCACCCCGCCATAAAGACGTATTGGGGAGCAAAGGTATAGTTCCACAATTCTTGACCTTGACGCAAAGGTGGTGATGAGTGGCCAGCTTCACGCCCCGGCCGCTTTATCCCCCTATCATGGATATCCTTTGGGTAGGAGGATGGGTGGGCTCCAGAGGCGATCTGGCACTGTGGAGCATGTTGACAGTTCTTGTGATTTCTAACGAATTTTCCAACATTTAGCAGTAGACGCTGTAAACACGGATCAGAGCCTAAAGCTCGGCTATGTAACTTATTTCGCTTTTGCATCAAACTGTGTGAAGGCGGTAGCCGCATCACCACGCTGTAGAAACTCCTCTTCAAGTAGTTGAAAGGTATTTTTTTAAACAGACACCCTTCTGAAAACCGCGGGGGGAGCGAATATTAAACTGCGCCACCGCCTTCTTTGCTTCCTGTCCGGTGTCAGGAAGGACGATAAAAAATCTGCTAGTTCTGCTTTCGGTGGAATATTAAAAGTTTTAGTACGTAGACTAGGCACAGAGAAGTCAGAAGTTTCAACTTAAGGGGGATGACGTTCTTACATTCAAATGCAAATACAAGAATAACGGGAATTTTTTTCGAAGTATGTTAACATTTTATACTAGAAGAAAAGAAGGAAAATACATATAAGGTAGGAACTTTATGTAAGTCGATTTTATTGAAATTCTCTTCACCTCCAGACTGAACCATAGAAGTATCATGAATACCTTTCATAAAGACTTTGTATTCAAACTTTTGTGTGCTGCTATCTCTTGAGATACTTTTCTACTACTAGGAATTCCTCTGCTGAAAATATTACGACCGACCGATAGATCGATCGATCGATCGCGGAGCGGTCACCTGATTACATCTACTTCCGAGTCTGTATTTTCCGAAACATTCTTAATCCTATTAAAGGTACGCAATGCAGAATTTGACGAGTCTAATGTGCACTCTTTTCAAGTATTTTCAAACGGAGTAATTTGTGGTTGAGATAAAACGTGTGGCTTACGTGGCAGAGATTAGAAATACAGGCAAAATTAAAGTCGGTCTACCTGGAAGGAAGCGATGACGCGAAAGAACCACGCGTGTGTCTATTTACGTAATATTTGCGGTTTGTTTAACGACGTTATTATTTGCTCAGATTGTGCACCGTTTAACGGTGGGATGATCACTGGTTAATGGATTTAAAGGGATGTGGAAAGAAGCGGTCGTGACCGATTAGAGATACTGTCAGGACATTTTCTTGGAGGGACTGAGAAAAACGCGAACAAATTTTAGTTACGATTATCAGTCTCCAGGTGGAGGTTAGAACCGTGTACCTCTCAGATGTGAAATAGAAGTGCTACCCACTCTGTAGCTACGTTTCGTGGCATAGGCACATATGGAAGAATAATATTAAAATGTATTCTAAATAAATAGGGTGTCATTGTGTGGACAAACAGAATGTTCAGAAGAATATTTGGACCGAAGAGAGACTACGTGACAGGAGGTTGGAGAAAACTGCATAATGTGGAGCTTCATAACTTGTACTCTTCTCCAAGTATAATTAGAATGATCAAGTTAAATAGGATGGGGTGAACATGGCATGTAGCACGAATGGGGGAGACAAGGAATGCGTATAGGATATTGGTGGGAAAGACAGAAGGAAAGAGACCACTGGGAAGAACAAGGCATAGGTGGGTGGACAATATTAAAATGGATCTTAGAGAGATAGAATGGGATGGGATAGTATGGATTGGATTGATCTGGTTCAGGATAGGGACCAGTGGAGGGCTCTTGTGAACACGGTAATGAACCTTCGGGTACCATAAAATGCTGGGAAATTCTTGAGTAGCTGCAGAATTGGCGGCTCCTCCAGAAGGGCTCAGCTCCATGACTAAGTAAGCAAATAAGTAAGTAAGTAAGTAAGTCATTGTGTGGACCGGTTTAAATTGTTTCATGAGAGGAACCATTTTCTATCTCCTTTGAAGAAGGCAATGAATGTTCAGATTCCGTAAAAGGAGAGGAAATTCTTGTGTAGTTGTAGTTCTGCGGCGGCTTGTGGCGGATTTAACAACATTTCTCCGAGTTCGACATAATTAATAAGTAAACTGCCAGTATATTGCTTGAAATAAACTTCTGCTGCATCGCTCCTAGCTTTAAGGACTTTCTGTACCCCCAAAGGATATCAGTTACTTGTGTATTCACTTGACTGCATTAAACCAGTATTTAATCTGCTTACAGCATATAAGTTTATTTTCATATCATATGCTCGTATATTGTAATCATGATTATATATGTCATTCAAGTATGTTTTAATTATCTCAGTTATACAGTATGCGCCAAAGAAGAAGTACTAAAACTCGCGCATCTCGAACGCGCATGTGCGTTTGTCGACGGGGCATAGCTCCAGCCGCCCGTGTTCCCAGTAGTGAAAAGGAAGTTGTGTTGTGCAGTTGTTGGAAATGGGTCTCTCGACGGAAGAAAAAGTATTCATAGTTGAGTATTATTTCCGCTCATAGGGAAGTGGTCGCCAGACAACTCGCTTCCTTGGTTTTGAGCGGCCAGATGTTATCGTCCAGAAACCGCTACACAGTACACGTGTGACGATATGGAGTGCCGTCTCAGCACACGGTATATTAGGCCCCTATTTCATTGAGGGTGAAGGAAGGCAATGCTCTTACCGTCACCCAAGAACGCTTCAGGGACATGGTGATCGGACCATTTCTTCAGGATTTGAGAAGGTTCTGTTGTGCAAGGGACCTTCACATGAATAGACAGTGGTACCAACAGGACGTGTTTTCATTTCAGTACTGTAATTTTGGCGCAAACTGTATTTAAGTTCATATTTCATTTTTCTCTCATACGTGATTAATTTTTAGTGTATTTAAGACGCGGTTAGTATCTAAACTGTACAGAAACGGAAAGTATGGTGATGGAACAGTGACGAGTTGGCAGGGATTTGGAAGAAAGCGGCTGTGTTCTACTCAAGGTACTATCCCGGAATTTTTCTGGAGGGACTACGAGAAACCTCGGTTAGGATAACCTGTGACCCGACCGAGATTCAAACCGAACATTTCTCAAATACAATTTTAGTGCATATTTAATACATTCACGGCTAGTATCTCTACCGGAAGTCCGTCTTCTTCATAAACAAAATTTGCACAGATGAGACAATTTTCTTCTGTCACCGATATTGGAATCTCACTGCGTAAATATTATGACATGAATGCTGAACCGTTTTCTGTTGCGTGGTAACGGCTAGATAAACAGAAGAGCCTTCGCTAGGCGAAGGCCACGACAAGAAGAGATAAATTATTGGAAGTGGTATTATTCAATGAAAAGGCCAAATATATTCATAAGAGACAACCCTATCGTCTCATCATGGAGGATATTTCACTAGGACTCTGGCTGCAAGGGTTCAGTTATGAAAAGAAAAACTCTTGTGAACAACAAGAGGCTTGACACCAAGACGAAATGATTGACGGTAAACCGTCGGTCATGAAGTAAGTCTGACCCTGACTCTGACTCTGAACTGAGCCAGTCAGCGAGGGGCAGAGTGTGGAAGCCCATGTGGAGGCGCGTTTGAATACCTCCACCGGAGCCCTGCGAGTCGTAGGAGGTGACGAAAAGGGAACCCAGTTCCTGGGGTATAAGTAGGCCTCCCTATTCCTGGGGGATATAAATACGGGGACCTGGACCTCCGGGATGGGGGATTCTCGAATCTGGGGCAGTAAAATATGGTCATGAGTCCCGTGGGACTCGGACCCGAGAATTACTGCCCTGGCGAGGGCCAACAGAAATTGTAAACGACATACCCATCCTCTCATCAGAGAGAGCACCCCACATCAACAAACCCGTTACTGTCTGAGAGTAACAAAAATCTGTTATTGGGCCCCAGATGAGGCAGACTGGCCGACTGACCGTCGGTCGTAATGTAACTTCGACTTTGAATCTGACTAACTCAGATTCCATCATGAGTTAGTTGTGAGACGGTAGCAAGCTGGCAACAACGTAATCACGAGAGAAGAAGAATCTGCATTGTTGGAGCCGTTACCAGGGAACGACTGGTGAAGCTGTAGAAGGCTTTCTATGTGCTGCAATACGGTGATCCGTAGAGTGTGTAGATCCGTGAAACTGTTATAGTTACCTGTAGTTTCGGCCGCGCCATAGGTCAAGCGGTTAGTCGCTGGCTTCCCACGGCGGCGGTCCGGATTCGATCCCGGGTCTGGTCAAGTGGGATTTGTGGGTGAAAAAGTGGCGCTGGGGTAGGATTTCTCCGAGTACTTCGGTTTCCCCTGCCAATCTTCATTCCACCAATTGCTCCACAATCACCCTCACCTATCATCTGAGGCTAGTACAATAGGCCAGAAGTGGCCGCAGTACAAGGGACTCAGTCCCACCCCACTAGCAATAAAAAATTACCTGTAGTTTCGAGTTGTAAGTGTTCAGTAAATCCAATTATCAATACAAACCCCGTGTCTAATCACTAACACGTGACTGTATTGTAGAGTTGTTATTGCACTGGTGACCATGGAGTCTACTACTTTGGGATGTGACCCCTTGTGTTCTTGTAAACATTTACCGACGTTTCGTTAGGAACACATTTTCTCCATCTTCAGGTTCAAAGCTTAAGCCAAGCAAGCTCAGATTGCTGCAGGTTTCGTCCTCGTTGCTTTCATGACTTGCGCTTCCATGACAGTTGAGGAAGTACATTTTCCCGAAACGTCGCTAAACTTGTATGAGACTACTCTGTATGGTTTCTTTTCGAATTCGTTGTACAGTGAATTTAATGTCGTTTTTTGGCCCGAGTACGTCATTATCTTCTTTATATGAGTTAAAGTTTAGACCTCCGAATACGTCACTTAAGACGACTTCCGGTGTCACGGATGACAGAGTAATTGTGCTTCAAGCTGCTGCACCTTATGTTGACACTGGAGCGCTCTATACTCTGTCTCTATAAAACTTTAAGCTTCTTCGGCGAGACACGCTAAATTAAAATATAAGAAAGGTCATATTTACTTTCTGCTTCTCGAAAACTATGACCAAATAATAAAATGCGTGTAAGGTAAAGCTATCCCTGTAACAGGCTTTGCGACGGACTGATCCCCCGTCTAAGGATTCCTACCGACTTTGTATAGATTAAAAAACTGAAAAAAAAAGCGGCCAAAGTCCAAAAGGGCTGTAGAGCCATAGATAAATAAATAGAGAGTTGTAATGCCACAGACTATTTCCCATTGTTAAGTAACTCAAGAACAGAAATAACTTTATTGTATGGATTCAGTAGTTGGTTAGATGTGAGAGTTGTTCTACAAGCATTCCTTTTGGTATATAAGCCAGTCTTGTAACAACTGACGCAAATGTCTGACACTAGAACATAATCAGGATCATGAGTGAAGATGTAGTTAATGAAAAATTCATTGTGCAGCAGGTTTTGTCTGAGTCTTGTGGTTCGCCCCTGTTGTCCCTGAGGGACAATTCAATCCTAACCAACGCCCAGCTCGCGCTTCATACCTAACCTCACTTTCGATTTAATTTCGTACCAGACCAAAATGCTGCCACAATTGCAATGTCTGGAACAGTGTTCTGCCTCAATACTCTTAAATTGGAAACCTCAGTCCTACAGAATTGTTGCACATTTAACAGTGGCTTCGAAGGGAAGTGTTTCCGAATGGATATAGTTCTCAACAGTTTTAGTAACTTCTACAATGTTTCGTTTAGACCTTTTACATTAATTATATGTGCTGCGACTATCGTACCGCTGTGATAAGCATCTCGCACAGAAGCTGCCTATATTTCAACATGAATATATGCGGAGTAATACAAAGAAGGCAAAAAAACAGAACCAGGGGGAAAACAGATGAAATTTTATAAGGTAATAACAGGTAAGCCGGTCACGATAGCCGGGCGGTCTAAGGCATGTAGTGTCGTCGCTCGCTCGGAAGCCGGGATCGTGTGTTCGGATCTGTTTCCTGTGAGGTACGAACTGAATTCTTATATATTATTCTTATAAATTGCCGGTCACGGTAGCCGGGCGGTCTAAGGCATGCACTGTCTTCGCTCGATCGGAAGCCGGGATCGTGGGTTCGAATCCCACTCTGGCATTGATGTTTGCTGTTTGTGTGTTTGTGTGTGTGTGTATGTGCGCGCGTTCTTCTGTGTTTGTGTACAAGTAGAGGCTTTTC
>NW_019734964.1:4336563-4370652 GCF_002891405.2 Cryptotermes secundus | reverse complement strand
GACGAGCCGAACACCCGCCCAAGGAGTCCTACCGAAAGTCTAAGATCTAGTAAACAGAAGTGAAACGCAGAGTTTCAAGGAGGTAGGCCAAGGCCCAAATTGGGGCTGTAGCGCCAAAAGGAAAAGTAACAGGTGAAAAGGTAAAGTTGTCCCTGTTCTTAACTAATTAAGCACTACACCATGAAGAAGTATGGGGGATTGGATGTATAGATCCACATTATCCGGCACTAGTTGGAGGTGAGTGGTCAGCTTCACGCCCGAGCCGCTTTACCTCTGGAGAAAGATCTTCCGGTACTCATTGTATAGGAGCCTGGGTGGGCTACAGAGCCAGTCTGGACGACGTGGAGAATAAAACGTTCTTGTCCCCACCGGGACTCGAACTCTGACCCCTCGGTCGTCCAGCCTATAGCCAGTCGCTCTACCGACTGCGCTATCCCGGCTCCCAGGTAATAGCAGGTCCTGTGTTTATGTTTGGAAGTGGCTCTGAATAGATCTGAAAGGAGAACATTTGAGAGAGCAAAAATATGCTTTTTAAGGCAGACCATGTACACACTACGACAATACGTAACGCATTACAAAAATATGCTTTAATAGAAGGAATCCAAGACTGTAAAAGCAAGTGGCATAATCACATCTTAAGAATGGACTCTTCAAGACTGGTCCAGAATGTTAAGAATTGCCAACCAAACGGAGAAAGAAATGTTGAAGGACCAAGAAGACGATGGGAGAACAGACTGTGAGAGGGAACAGGCCAACAAAGCCAGCCTCGAAGGAAGTGAAGATGTCTGTGGTGCACCGCTTCATGTCGGATATTTTCGGCAACGTATTTATCTAAGAAGAATTGAATGCACGTATTTTCGAACGTGTTATTTTTTTTGTACTTCATTAACCTTGATGTAAATGTATTTTAGTTGCAAATTTGTGATTACAGAGCTGATAAAACTGCAGAGAGCCAATTCCTCTGTAGAGATTAAGGAATATTTTCTCCCGGAATTTGGTAAATGTCTTATCAGATTTAGAAGTATGATATTTCAGGTGAAAATTGTAGGTATTATGAAATAAATTATATATTTTATGAGCCGCACATATATCAATATTTTATACTACTTAACTTTCTGAGAATTTCGGTGAACATATATTTGTAATGTTGTATTTTTCTGCTAATGCTTGTGTGCTGTGTTTTTTTTGAACGTGTTTATGTATGTTATTTTTATGTTGTCTTATTGTAGTACCACTGTCATCGANTTTATAACGACACTATTTTTAGGTCCCTTTGATGACGTTATAACCAAGTTCTACTGTAATGTGGGTTGTAGTTGAACGGTACGCGTCAAAAACTAAGTTGAACGACTCTTATTATATTGTCTCACAGCTGTGACTATGAAAAGTTTAATTTTCCGGGATACGCCGTGTAGTCCGGTGAAAGTGAACCCACCATTCGAAATAGTACGTAACTTCCATCTTCAGTGAGGAATAGTAAGCAGGACTAGCTTCAAGCTTCATTCTGGTTTCTTGACACACCCTTTGACTCTGAATATAGAGACTAAATGTTGCTTCGAAATTCCTGTTGACTCACTTGGTTACACAGCGTTATATACAACAAGATACTGCTTTCCTGCTTTAGTTGAATACCCAGAATTCCAAATTTATTGAATTCTATCCGGAATTCTTCTTGCCCTGCTGCTCCACTTCCATGTTCTACTTAGGCACTTTACGTGAATAACGCTAGCGAGAGTGTACGTTGGAATGAAGTGGCTCACGATATGTTTATGTAATAATTGTACGGGGGAGAAACATTAAATAGGACACAAATTGATATAAAAGTCAAAACATTTGATATTCGAACCTGGAAAGAAAAAGTATTTCTCTACATATCCTCCACCAACATTGAAGCACTTATCCCATCGTCTTGCCAGTGCGTTGAAACCCGCAGCGTGAGAAGTATTTGACTGTTATCTCATCCACTTCCACACCTTCGATTCAACCTCGTCGTCATCAGCGAAAATATTCACAAAGATGAAACCGCTTTACGCGACAGACACTACCCACCGTGAACATGACAGATTCTTTATGAATATCCTTCTCAATGAGTCCTTTTGCACACAACAGAACGCTGCTCTTCCATAGTAAAAACTTCAAGCACGGTCGCCATTTTTACTACTGAAACCAGCCTCTGAACTTACGCATGCGCGTCTTCTGCCTAGATTGTCATGAGACTGAACTGTGCTGCTACTTAGTGATACCCGTAGAAAACCTATTACATCCATTATAGTTGTTTTACTTCCGTTTGTGACCTATTTACTGATTCTCCCTCGTAATTTATAATTCAACCTCTGTCGTATCTTGACAGTAACTCTGTTGAAAATTATATTCTTAGAGAAAATGCTGACGCCTAATTTAGAAGTAGAATTGTTTGTTGATAAATAATGCTATCTGAAGTAAGTACATTTCCATCTAACGTAGCAGTAAGCTCGAATGTAAGCAATTCACGGCGTAATCTACATAAGATCGCTCTGTAATGAACTCTGGTATAAAAGGGATTTGTAACGAACAGCTGTGTTTCCAGCTGAAGTCGATGAATCGACTGAACTTGAAGAGAAGTAGAATGTTTATTATACCAAAGTGTTCAAGGGAGGAAGGCATAAATTTCCTTGAGCTTGAATACAGTGGTAAAGGAGCTACAGCAGCAAACACCCAGAGGAGGAAGGATATATACGTGTATTTCTTCAGAACTGTTTAGTAGTGCAACTCGATTTAAGTGTTTTGCTTGCGGGATGCAATTATATTAGGCATAAGATATTAATAATTTTTAGGTTTGTTATTAATTCTTCATGTAAACATGTAGATATATGTATCTATCCAGGAAACAGAGCCCTTTCTGAAGTGCTAATAATCATTCAGCCGGTCACGGTAGCCGAGCGGTCTGAGGTATGCACTGTCTTCGCTCTCTCGGAAGCTGGCATCGTCGGTTCGAATCCCACTCAGGGCATGGATATTTGTGTGCGTTTTTCTGTGTTTGTGTAAAGGTAGAGGCCTTGCGACGAGCTGATCTAGAAAACTCGAAGTGAACGGAGAAGTTCATGGAGGTAGGTCTAGGACCACTGGGGCTGTAGTGCCAAGGGGGAAAAAATCATTCAGCTGGTCAAGAAATTCCCTACCTTTACCGATCCCGAATTCTCATTGCCGTGTGCACAAAAGCTCCCCACACTTCTGTTTCTTTAATGTTAATTTGAATAGTACCTTCTAATCCACCCCTAATGCTCCGAAATTTTTTCTCTCCTCTTCAAATATTTCGAATAAATGTTGGAATATATTTCTCAGATTTCACGATGCATGCTACATGTCCCCTTCATCTCATTCTCTAACATCGTAATAATATTTTGTGAAGATTACGAGTTGTGGAACATCTCCCATTGTCACATTTTCCTCCTACGTGTTTTCTCTTTTGGAGGCAAATATTCCATTCGCGAATAATATTTCTTTTTTAGACGAGAGATTGAGCACAAAAATATATTAGGACTACCGAAACGCAGAGCGTTACCGGCAGCAGCCCGAGGAGTTCTCTGAGGAGGGATCTGTTGGCCGATGCGGCAACTGAACGTCCATGGGGACAGTTTTAACGGTCTCTGCTTCTTCGCCCAGAACAATAACCACACGGATTTCTTTTGAACTATCCCCATTCAAACGTCCGTGGAAATACAAGCTCGGGGTTCCTAGTAAACATACGTTATTTGTTAGGAATACTATCTCCTCGTATGTAATACAGTGTCGTCCGTGTTTGAGAACAGGGTGTTGAGGAGAATATTTGGACCGAAGAGAGCTGAAGTGACAGGAGGTTGGAGAAAACTACGTAATGAGGAGTGTCATAAACTTGTTCTCTTCTCCAAGTATAATTAGAATGATAAGTGAAGGAGGATGAGAAGGTAATGACATGTAGCACGAATGGGGGAAGATGAATTTATATAGGATATTGGTGGGAAAACCATTTGGAAAGAGACCACTTTGTAGACCAAGACGTAGGTGGGTGGACAATATCAAAATGGACATTAGATAGATAGGATGTTATGGTATGGATTGGATTGATCCGGCTGAGGATAGAGAGCAGTGGATGGCTCTTTTGGACACGGTAATAAACCTTCGGGTTCGACCAAATTTTGGAATGTTCTTGGAGTATCTGCACAATTGACGGTTTCTCTAGAAGAGCCCGGCTCCATGAGTGAGTGCGAGTGGGTCCGTTGAAAACTAATCGACGTTTCGGAGTAACATCGCCTCCATCCATATCCCTAAATATGTAAGCGATGTGCTCCTCCGTAACATCAGAGGAGTTTCAACGGACTTCATGCAGTTATGTTTCAAGAAATAGTGTAAGAACATGAAATACTACATAGCTTGTACTTATCGGATATGAGTTGGTCTACTCAAGTTCTGTTCTTATTGTTTCTATATCCATTCAGTGCTAATTACTAATATCGAACTCTGCAATCGAATAATTGGTATCCTGGCTTTGCACGCAGGAGTTAGTTGGTGGAACCTCGGCAGAACAAGCTCTGCTTGTTGCCTGTTTCACGCTGCTCATTTGCTTGGCTTATTCGACCCTGAAGATTGAGGCGACAATTTCCTCCTGAAAGCTGGTTGACTTCCAACGACCTACCCCGGCGTTGTAGCCCAGAAGATAGAACTTACCATAACCACCGCTGTGAGGACCTCAGATCCTACAGATGTCAGGATGTTTCCTCAAATTAAACCAGGAGATTTTCCTTCCATATCTTTTCTACTTTATCATTAAATAAAATGATACTAGGTCTATCATCAGATGCTATGTGAGTGTTTAACAGTTTGTTTACTATACAGCTGCTCCCTTCAGATTCTTTCTCTTGCAGTAACTCTGAAGTAACCCCATCCGGCGCGCCAATAAAAATAATTTGACACCCTCCGTGTTGAATTTAGCAATTATGAAATGCAGACTACTCCTGTCTAAAACATCTGTGCGGTGTGCCAGGCCCTGATTGGGTATCCTAACACGAGAATGCCTCCGTGAGTCGAACGAGATCTCCGGCATGGCGAATTGGTTCCCATCGAATGTTGAATATATGGACTCACCAATAAACTACGTAATAATCTGCAATAAGTATCGCTGCTTCGATTCCCGGTGAGGTCATTGGATTTTTTAATTGACTTAATCCTTCCAACAGCACTATGGCCCTGGGGTGACTCAGTCTCTAACAGAAATGTGTACCAGGAATCTTCCTGGAGGTAAAGGGGGGGGGGCGCTTAAGGCTGAGAACCTCACCGCCATCTATGAGCCGACTGTCTGGAGAAAACGTGGGAGCCTCGACGTCTCACAACCTTATGGGCCTTCACTGCCTGTGACAGGGATAGCTTTACTTTTTACGACATTATATGTGCCAACGCAACCTCAGGGATAGTTCAGACACAGTGTGCTGCATCATGCCGCATGCACATATGGACTGCATATTGCTACAATCATTTTAATGTTTATTTTTGAATAGCGTTTAGAAAAGTTTTTCTGAATTCAGAATAAATTTCTCTTGATTCTTACATGTAACGAAATTTACTTTTCGAGATTTCGCGGTTCTGATTATTCAAACTGTGGTTTATAAATTGTGTCTTATAGGCATACGAGACTATACGGTGTCACAACCATAGAGACTTTGATGAGGATTTAGCGAAATACTTGGAAGGATAAACCGTTTACTTTTAAATTGCACCGAAATTTTTATAAGGGCCAATTATATAACTATATTGGAATGTGAAGTATAATTGGCATAATTTTATGAATTTGCTGAATTGGATCAATTTTGAAAGAAATTTAACAGTCATTATTTTTTCAAGCACTTTAAAACTATTGATCTTGTGCGGGAAGTATGGTTTCATTGGATTTGCTTTATAATCTGGGTTTTTAGCAGTGAAAAATAAAATAACAGGGCCCTTTCGAATAACTTGAGAGGATTATTTTACGTTCAAATACGTGTAGTTACTAGCATAATGGACTCTGTTGTGTTGACCGAACTCAAGCATCAGCATTCTGGCGGATTTCAATATGCTTTCGAATTCTGGTTCCTGGTTAAAATGCAAACATTCGTTGCATAATGTGAATTTATATAACGTTTTACGGCCACCGGTATAAAATTTTCTAAATGGACCAGTTAGATTTCCCAAATATCTTGAATGTTAAACTCTGTTCTAAAATATTTTATGATTTTGTAACTATAAATATTTCGTGAAAATTTGCCTATAAGTGCATCATGTTGCGAGATTATTAATTCGGTTCAAGCCGGGAACTGAACACGAAATGGCGTCAACATTATGTTACAAAACTCGTGCATATGTGTGTATGTATATTTATATATTGGCCTTATCAGTAAAAATAAAAATAAAGATTAAGCTATCTCTGAGCTTTGATTAATTAAGTACCACGCTGATTACGTATGGAGGTGGAGATATAGCTCCACCATTCTTAAACCTTGATTCTATGTGGAAGTGAGTTGTCAGTTTCACGCTTCTGCCGCTTTAACCCAAGGTAACAGCCACCGGTACCCATTGTATTGGGTTGCGCCCAAAGTCGCTCTGGACGTTATGGAGAAGAGAAGAATCTCTTGCCTCTGACAGGAATCGAACCTCGACTTTTCTTGTCGACTCTTCATGCCTGCCATTCCATAGCGTAGTCGCTGAACCGACCGAGAAGCTGTAACTGACGAGGCTATATAACGTCGGATAATAGGATAAGTGACGAATGGTGAATTTGAAAGGACAATAAAGTACTCTAACATGGCCTAAAGGTGCGGCCACATAGCGCTACGCTATGTTCGCTATGTACGCTACGTACGCTGTGTACACTCTGCGACGCAGCTAACATAGCGAACATAGCGTACGTAGCTTACGGAAGTCTGTGTGGCCAGTCACATTGGCAATAAAGGGAGATATTTTTCTGTTCGTATAGCGAACATAGCGTACGTAGCGCTCTGTGTGGCCGCACCTTAACCGGGGTACGATCCTGGTATTGGAAAACCACGAACAATTTCAGTCACACTGGTTTATACCTTAAGTTTAAGTTTCGTGGTTGGAATGGGGTGAGACTGAGTCCACTTGGTACGTCGGCCAGTAATTGGCCTACTGTACTCGTACCCCGGATGATAGATGGGTATGGAGCAATTGGTGGAATGAAGATTGGCAGGAGAAACCGAAGTACTCGGAGAAAACCTGCCCCAGCGCCACTTTGTCCACCACAAATCCCACATAAATTGACCTGGGCTCGAACCCAGGCCGCTGAGGTGGGAAGCCGCCTGAGCTGTGGCCCGGCCTAGTTGGTACCTTTGTCCCCATGTTCATAGCCACCCCCACTCCCCTTCCGAATACAAGTATGAGACCGTTATATCTAGACAAACCTGTTTGGTCGAACACTTGAATTCTCTGCTAAATGAATAATTCATACAAAATTTTCTTAAAGGGGTAGTGGATTTTAACAGGCTTGAGTCATAGAATAGAATCTTGGTCGTGTTGCCGTTGCAGTTGGAGTGACAATAACGTCTTGAATTCACGTCTTTAGATAGTCAAGTGTAAGTAGTACATTATCCCGAATACTGCATGGTTTAACTGCTTCATTCTAGGAATAGTTATCTGAAATAATTGTCTCTGCTTTGAATGTTATTTTCTCATGTTTATGGTGTCCAGAACGAGCGGAGGGGAAATTAGGGCCACTTAAATAGAGGGGATTCATTTCTTAAGAAATTTGCAGTATAGTTTAATTCGGTCTTGAGACACACATGGAAAATCCCAGAGTGTTTAAAACAGTCGTAAGGACGGAGAAGTATACTAGCGATTAGCGCAGTGAGATGGAAGATCTCAAGGTAATGTTTCCATGACGACATTAATGCTCAAGGGAACATTTGTCTGTTAGAATATCTAGTACTGTAGAGTCTTTATGGGACGTGGTTCGCTTATTTCTGGGTATCCTATAACATCCTGTGTGTCTTTGCATAAACCTGGACGTCAGTATCATTCCTACAGGAAGTTGTATTCACGTCACGTATGGTTTCTGAGAATGATTTATGCATGAGACGTTATTTATTGGTTGTTTAATAACGGCGTAGCAGGTTAACGCTGAATCAAACGTTCCTAAAATAATATTTTTCTAATCAGCCAATCGTTGGTGGCCGTTATGTTTACATTATATATTTCTTTTTGTTCCAGGTGAGTCATGGTAGCTAACCGAATTGGAAGAACATATCAGTAACGCCATCTATGATCGTGAGTTTTAATTGCTATTGTACATAAACTGAATGTGATATTATGTTAAATAATTATACTGAAAGTTGTATTAAAACATTCCTTAGTAACATTTTTGTAGCCAAATTCGCAAATATTTTATTTCCATTCTTTTTTTATCCTTGAAGAAATGTGAGGAAATTTAAGGAGTCCCACGGATTTAAAATATTTCTCAAAGTTGTGCAACCTAAAGCTGTCTCTACTCTCAGGTAATAATTTTTAGCCCGTAAGTAACAGGAAAACATACTTAAAACGCATAGTTTTCCCGCTGTTACTACCCACAGGATGGTATGTTTGTACCTTGTAACTGATTCTATCTACCCTTTACCTGAAGTTACACATCAAGAGAAATAATTGTTCGCTGTATTTTGAAACTCTTCATCTTCATTAAATGATGTCTGGTCCGTCTCTGAACTGTTCTTTAAGTTCTATAGATGTACCACTGATGGGCATACCTTTTTTTCTCCAATTTATCACTTCATAATTGACATAGAATGTCTTTCTAAATTAGATAGCAATTTTGAACAATGTCTGTCTGAAACAAGTGGAGTTATGAATAGAAATAAAGTCCATTGCATTGGCGGATAACTAGTGTTTTTCGTCAGTCAGTCAATTCCCCTCTCGGAGCATACAGCACTAACAACAGCCGTGAGTTAAAATGGAGGATTTTTCTATCGTGTGGCCCCGTATGTCGATTGATTTCACTATAGTAATTTTTCTCTTTTGGGGCTATATCAAGAATCAAGTGTATCTCCCATCTCTACAAGGAACCCTTGATTAGCTACGAGAATGAATTGTTGCAGCTGTTGCCACGTCCGCGCTCACATGTTCACTCGTGTGTAGGAGGACCCGTTGAACAGATGGGACGTTCGCTCGTGTGTAGGAGGACCCGTTGAACAGATGGGACGTTCGCTCGTGTGTAGGAGGACCCGTTGAACAGATGGGACGTTCGCTCGTGTATAGGAGGAACCGTTGAATAGATGGGACATTGTTCACGTTACTCGCGGACACCACATAAAACATTTGTGCAGCCGGAAAATGCATTGTGAAAGATAGTCCGTTCCTCATTAATATAGTGCAGTTTGTTTTATATTGTGACATGACGCCCGAAAACCGGAATAGTGGAATAAGAGACGTCCATTGCTAGGCAACTGCTCAGTAAAAACACTCCCGCGGCAACGAATACGCAAACAACAATCGAACGACTTCCATTACTATGCAACGGCGCTAAAATATGCCTTCTGAACAATAGAGAGTCTATGTTTCCTGCGTGGTCCGTGCCGAGGTGTTCTAAAAAGGACGAAGAAGATCGTTTGAGTTAGTTGAGTTTCGAGACGTCAGCATTCCAGAATATGAGCTTGGGAGCGGAGGAGTTGAATTGAGGCATTAGAATTATTGAGTGCAGTTCAATTCAATTGACAGTCGAGCTGTGAATAAGAAGATTTCATGTGTGTTCTAGTTACAGTGAGACTGTTATAACTCCGTTGCCAGGATACGACTAGTGAAGACTGAGGACAGTAGTGTGTGTGTGTAACGATGAACTGTAAAGTGTAAATTATATAGATCAGCGATAGCGTTGTATTGCCTGTAGTCCCGAGTAGGCACACTGCCTACACGTGACAGAATTTACAATTCCATTTTGAGGAAATCTTTGCTCAAAAATTCATCTTGATATAGGAAGAATCTCTATTCATGCATGTAGCCTACAGAATCAGGGCCTGACTGGAAGTTATATGTAATGTATTATTATTTATTATTATTATTATTTTGGAGGGGGTGGGTTTCCTCATGCACCGCGACTAATAGTCTATTGTACGTCCCCCTTTGATATTTTACCAGTCTCCATACCCTGCCGGTACTGGTGCTCGCTATCAGCCCCGTTTAACCAGCGAGGCTGGCTGCGGTACCCGATGCTTCCCCATCTACCGGAGGCATTGGAAACTACTTGGGCGGGAAACTTTTTACCTAATTTAGCTCGGAGGTCTCCTAGAGGCATTAGGATCTTTTACGTGCCGTAAATCTACGACACGGGACCCACGGCTTAAAGTCCCTCCCGGAGGACTTGTTTCCCTGAATTTTTCCGCTCTGAAAATTCCACGACCTCCGCCGGGTTTGAACCCCCGTACCTTGAGTCATGAGGTGGGAACGTTACCCCTAGACTACGGAGACCGCTTTATATGTAATGTAAGTAACATACCGCTGAAAAATAGGGAGCCGGGATAGCGACTGGTTACGGGCTGGACGATCGAAGATTGAGAGCTCGAGTCCCATTATATTCATGAAATTTCTCCACGTCATCCACGCCGGCTCTGGGGCTCGCCCAACCTCCTATTCATGGGGTATGGTGGAATATTTCTCCGAGGGTTAAGCGGCCAGGGTGTGAAGCTGACTACACCTCCAGCTAGTGCCGAGGTCAATGAAATGTGGATCTATCTATACATCCATTCCCCCATACGCCTTCATGGTTTTGTGCTTAATTAGTTAAGCACAGGGACTTTACTTTGTACCGTTGAAGAGTACTAATAAACAGTACAGTGTGTTTATGTTCTTGAAAATATTAAAGAGTGAAAGGAAAAGAGTAAGTAAGGGGGTACATGAGGAAGAATTAAAGAAGGAACAGAAATTCCGAGAGAGCCCGACATTTCCGAGAAACATATCGCCTATGTCTTCAGGGCCGAAGTATATATACCAAGCAGGAAGCCAGCGGAAGCAGGCGACGAGCTGAACCACAAGTCAGAAGTCCGTGCACTTCAAAGTCTCAGCTGTGAGAATATGAGATGCTGGAAATGAATTACTAGACACTGTGTATCAATTACATCAGGAGGAAGGAGCAGGAAAGCTTACTAGAACTGGTCTGCTGGACAGCCAGTATCAACATTATCAGGAGGAAGGAACAGGAAAACTTACTAGAACTGGTCTGCTGGACAGTCTATATCAACATTATCAGGAGGAAGGAGCAGGAAAACTTACTAGAACTGGTCTGCTGGACAGACTGTATCAACATTATCAGGAGGAAGGAGCAGGAAAAGTTACTAGAACTGGTCTGCTGGACAGTCTGTACCAACATTATCAGAAGGAAGGAGCAGGAAAACTTAGTAGAACTGGTCTGCTGGACAGTCTATATCAACATTATCAGGAGGAAGGAACAGGAAAACTTAGTAGAACTGGTCTGCTGGACAGTCTATACCAACATTATCAGAAGGAAGGAGCAGGAAAACTTAGTAGAACTGGTCTGCTGGACAGTCTATATCAACATTATCAGGAGGAAGGAGCAGGAAAACTTACTAGAACTGGTCTGCTTGACAGTCTGTATCAACCTTATCAGGAGGAAGGAGCAGGAAAACTTACTAGAACTGGTCTTCTGGACAGTCTGTATCAACTTAATCAAAGTAGAGGTCTGAAAGAATGTAAAGTATAGCAATGTGCCTAACTTCGAAATGATGTCGACTCGACTGGCTTGCGGAATTGATGTGTCGGCCGCAACCAACCCGTTCCCATTGCGCCAAAGCGAGAACTACTTCCGGAAATAAGACTACTGCACTCAGAGTGGATAGAAAGGGAGTAAGGAACGCACTCAATAAATGGAAATCGTCAGGAAGGAAGCTTCAAAGGAGATGAAGCGTAGAATGCATTCAAATTCAAATGCGACCGCCAAGTTGATCAAATAAATTTCAAAATAACAGTTCCGTAAGATCCAAACCTAATAAAAGGTATTACTCGTATATTCCTCAAATATATTGTATTTTGTAACAGGATTTACTTCGATTTTTACTGTTTTTGAAATCTTTTCAACGGTTCTTATTGCAGGTGATCTAGACCTATATTTTGTTTCTGAATGTTGGTCGGGCTCTTTGCCCAGTGCCTTGTGCTGATATATAGACTGCCCCAGACGCCAGCTTCTTACAAGAATAATCCAGTTTATTTCCGAGGTTGACGCATCTGACAGATCATTATTTATATTTCAAATAAAATGTTAAATTAAAATATGTTAAACAGAAATGGAGGTGTTACCGTCACACAAGCAAATATTTTGGCCTAATTCCCTTATTTAAAAAATCCGAAGATAGGCTTGTCTTTATCCATGCAGTCCGTGTGTCTGTGAATCCTCGCCTTTTAACTTTTGGATGACTGAACAAATCTTTATGATATTTGGTATGATATCACGTCACTTGAGCCCGTCTCAAAAGCGTAGTTGATAAATCCCCCATATTAGTCTGCGTCTCTGTCTCCCCTTATAGTTGCTAGGCAACGGCTTGGTAAACAATTTACTTCGGCAACGAATACACAAGAAACGATAGAAGAATTGCTGGACACATGTGTCTGTATCCCTCTATCATTGTTAGATAACAATTCTTTAAAAACGGTTCCCGCGGCAATGAAGAATTTTTGGGGTCGTCATTTTCTGTCCGATCCTTGTCGTATCAGAGGAAAGTAGACGATCAGTTCTGCACAGCACTTCTTGTTAATTGTTCAGTTCACAGCATTATGTAATCCTTCAACATTTGTGTATTTCTCAAGTTCACCTCATGATGACCTATGCAGGCCGATACATGTTGTGAATTGCCCAATAAAAATGGTTGTTTGTGTAACGAGAGCGCCACGGTTTTTTTTTAAGCACCACACACAGGATTAAGTGTTGCAAGATTAAAATATATTAAATGGTGCGTTAAGCTTAATGTTTCTCTATACGTAAATGATAAATAGACAAATACAGTGTGTAAAACATCTTCAGTGTATGTAATGTCGCGTATTGGGCGTATAACGCGACAAATAACTTCACGAGGTATTTGATGTAGCGAATTTTATTTCACATTCGCACTTACAATCACCCAAATTACAGATTTACGATTACTGCTATCTGCAGTATCACAATTAGTACACTCCAAATGCCACAATACAACTGACTAGTTGCTGGCTAACTCGGAACTAACTCGGAGGTAGCTCGAGGACTGACTCGTAGGTAGCTCCAGGACTAACTGTGAATAGCCTTCGCTGCGCCTCATGTAGCCTCGATCGGACAATACAGAAAACGGTCACGTAATAAGCACCCTTGTTGCCTGGCGCTGTGTTGCTAGTAACGCTAGCGATAGTAACCGCTGTTACCACCGTCGTCTCTCGCAATCCTGTTTACCCGTGCTGCCCTTGGTGACGTCATCGCTGTTGACTCGCTTTGCATAGCGACCAGGATGCTAGGACTCGGCTAACTTCGGCTCACTTCGGCTTCGCTCGGCGCCGTTCGTGACGTCACCGCGGGGAGAATTGCGGTGTGATTACTCGCCTATTACGCGAGCGCTACGTTACCTCTACGTGCAGCTGGGGAGGTAGGGGTCAACATGTCACAGTAATATAAAACAGTGAAGCAATACATCACAGAACGCTAGGAGATCGATTTCGCGAACAATCTTCTTGAATTCAACATTATTCTTTTCTTTTTGGTGCCCACTACAGTTATCATCGTAAGTGAACCTNCTAGGACTCGGCTAACTTCGGCTCACTTCGGCTTCGCTCGGCGCCGTTCGTGACGTCACCGCGGGGAGAATTGCGGTGTGATTACTCGCCTATTACGCGAGCGCTACGTTACCTCTACGTGCAGCTGGGGAGGTAGGGGTCAACATGTCACAGTAATATAAAACAGTGAAGCAATACATCACAGAACGCTAGGAGATCGATTTCGCGAACAATCTTCTTGAATTCAACATTATTCTTTTCTTTTTGGTGCCCACTACAGTTATCGTAAGTGAACCTAATAGGAAACATTTTTAATTTCGAATTATTAATTTGAGTAAAATAATACATTAAATAGGTTAAATGGTTCATTTCACCCCACTTTCCCCTATGTATAAAACAAAATAGATGTGTTTTTAATCACAACTTGATTAAGCCAATAAAGTTGATTGAATTAATTGCTGATTTTTCTCTTTAATCGTCTGCATTTAATGGCAAATAATTCAAATTTTGTGTTATTCAATTGAGAAATTCCAACAGGTGAAAACATGCCCGTTGGTTACTTCCTCCCTACTGCCATATATCTAGGGACACGCGGTAGTGTAGTTGGTTGAGACAGTATGCTACAAGCCGGAATGTCGCTGGTTCGATTCCCGACGACGTCATTGGATTTTTTAATTGACCTAATCCTTCCATCCACACTATTGCCCTGCGGTCGACTCAGCCTCTAACAGAAATGAGTATCAGGAATATTCTTGGGGGTAAAGGGCGGCCGGCGCGTAAGGCTGACAACCTCACCGCCATCTGTGAGCTGATTTTCTAGAAAATGTGGGAGCCTCGACCTCTCACACAGCCTTATGGACCTCCAGAGCCTGTTACAGGAACAGTATACTTTTTTGTCTTATATCTAGTGCACTGCGAGTACTCTTGCAGTTGGATTGGGTTATTACTCTGAGCAGCACGGCAAGTTCAGATGTGTCAGTGGTGCATTTACCCTGCTTTACCTCAATAATTCGAGACAATTCATCTTGCCTACATTTGCTATAAACCGTAACTTTTTTTCACTGGTGAATAGCTTTGATGTGAATTGTTAAAAGTAGTGAAGGAATAAACACTTCAAGACCTCCATGTCGCCTCACGTTCCAATATAATTATCGACAAATCGAGCAATGTAGTGAGTCTGAACTCAAATGAAGGGAAGTAAGTAAACTGAATGTGTTTGAGAACGTGTGCCGATGAGAATATTCATACCTAAGGAAGAGAATGTGGCAGGGGATTGCATTAAATTACATAAATGACGATGTTTATTATTTGTAGGCCTACTTTGCACCGAATATTATTCCCAGGTACAAATCCCTGCCCAGAGAACGGATGTCCCTACCTAGGTTTTCCCCAGTCTTTCTTCATCTTTCCATGCAAATAAAGGGACAGTACTTCGAATGGGATAACCGTTTTTTTTTTACATCCAGCATAATTAATTATTCACTAAGCATCCTATCATTAGATGCTTATTAATAGGCCTCTGAGCTATTGAAAACGCCTTAAATAAATAAACAAACAAATAAGTAAATTTGTCGCATGCTATTATTGTTATGGAATCAAGCCGGACTCTTTTGGCGGACATGTGACGTGCATTGCTAGGCAACTACTCTGTAAACACATTTACGCAGAAGCGCAAGCGAACAACAGTAGGACGTCCATTGCTAGGCAAAAGATCAGTAAGCAAGCCTCAATAATAGAGAGGCTGTGCTTTCTACGTGGTCCGTGTCGAGATACTATAAAAGGACAAAAAGGTCGTTTGAGTGAGTCGTCAAGAATTGGGTCGAGTTCTGGAGAAGGCAGTTGAAGGTGGTTAAGAAGAAGTAGCAATGAAGGAATTAAGCGGTGAAGAGTTCATGTGTGATTTGAAGTGACAATGAGACTGCTATAAATCCGTTGCCAGGATACGACTAGTGAAGAATGATAACCCTAGTGGGTGTGTAATGGTGAACGGTAAAGCATGTAGATCAGAAATAGCGCTGCATTACCTTTAGTCCCGAGTTTTGTGTCTTTAAGGTGTCATTAAAACCAATCATTTAACCCAAACCCCGTCTATAAGTCACGCACAAACCAAAAACCTGAAGGGAGAATATTGCTTTGATTACTTTGAGGCACATTTGTTTGGAGGATTGTATTAAACTGATGTTAAAGAAACAGTGTATGAGGTCCAGACTGGATTCAGCTGGTTTATGATATGGCTCAATGCATTATTTTTATACGAAAATTATAATAAACTTTTCGGGTGCCATGAAGAGCTTTGGATTTCTTGACTAGATTAAATACCGCTTGCTTCTTTCAAAGAACGCTACTCCTTGGAGGTTGTTATAGCAGCCAAGTGAATGCTTGTATGATAAGGCACCAGATTCCGGAGAAATACACGTAGCAGGAGATCCGAAGCAGTATCCAGAAATCTGCTACTAAATTGAAATTGATGCGACTCTCAAATTTAGCATCAGAATAGGCCTTTTCGCTTCATCTCCTCCCCGAAATTTCGCAGTCCCGAGAATTATTGCGAGGCTGTTCGGGCACTTAGTGCAAGAGAGATGGATGCAATTACTTAGCCCGCCTGTTATAAGCCCCTGTGACATGACTTGTTTGGGAACCCCCTTCCCCTCTTCTGCGCCATTTGTATGAATATATATGCACATTGTCTTTCCAGAGAAAACGAGAGAAGTCAAGAATGTGATAACAAATAGGTGCTACGTATAACAGACGAGAGTTTCCGGGCAATGACAGTGGCAAAAGTAAAAGTAAAGCTATCCCTGTACAAGGTCGTGAAGGCCCATAGGGTTGTGAGACGTTGAGGGTCCCACATTATCTAGACAGTCGGCTCAAAGGTTGTCAGCCTTACGCGCCGGCCGCGCTTTGCTCACCAGGAAAATTATTTAATTAATTCCTGATACTCATTTAGAGTAGAGGCTCATTTAGAGGCTGAGTCGACCCCAGGGCCATAGTGCGGTTGGAAGGATTAGGTAAATTGAAAAAAAATCGAATGACCTCATCGGGACTTGAACCCGCAATCTTCCGGCTTCTATCATGGTGCCTCAACCAACTACACTACCACTTGCAGTGAATAATGCTAGTGGGGTGGGAGTAAGTCCCTTGTACTGCGGACACTTCTGGCCTATTGTACCAACCAACCCCAGATGATAGCTGAGTCGACCCCAGGAGCAATTGGTGGAATGAAGATTGGCAGGGGTAACCGAAGTACTCGGAGAAAACCTGCCACAGCGCCACTTTGTCCACCACAAATCCCACTTGACCAGACCCGGGACCGAACCCGGGCCGCCGCGGTGAGAAACCAGGGTATAACCGCTTGAACTATAGCGCGGCCCAATTGCAGTGAATATATTTTCATAATATCCTAGGTAACGACGAGTGGTCAAGGTCACAAGAACAACAATTATTTCCACAATTTTAATGCAGATTTTTCTGCGTGCTACTTTAGCACTATTTAGAGTAAAGCTGTTGAAAGTAAGACCTTCAATACTAGAAACACTTCCTTTTCTAATTGCTCCATGTTTCCCTAATCCATTCTGCGGAATGCACGAAGGCCTTCATATTATGAATCCATATTTTCGCATTAATGGAACCAGATAAAACGAAACGGACATTGGCTTACTGAGTAAAGTATTCATAATCTGGATGTACTGACGCACCAGTTCCGGTTCCAGTCGTGCTCTGAGCGACAATTCAACCCTCCACTCGATCTGACAGCCCGAACCTAATCTACTTCTAATTAGAGAGCTGTTACCTCTGTACGGGATAAAATTCCGCGATCGGTTCTGTCCTCCTGGACACAGACAGTGCATTAACGCAGATCAATTATGTAAAGATGTCAGGTTCCTAAGCTTAAAGATTGCTGTTCCCCTTCCACTTGTCATTTAAAAGTTTCAATGGAATCACATATACAGATATAATTCTTATTCACCTTTATTCAAAGCGTTCCTTTTTAGCGCTTTCGCAATGAAAATGTACAAAAATTTGAAGAATGCCTTCTTCTGGGATGTGGCGCCTTGTAGATTTAGTGTAAACTGACGTTTCGGAGGAAAGTATCACCTCTACTTCAGGTTAAGAAAATCTGCGAGCGAAGACCAGCGTGAGTAGGTCGCTGCAGACACAAGATCTACGCGGCGCCACATCCCAGAAGAATACTTCACAGTCACCGCCGTGAAAACCTCAAACCTTTGTTTTATTACCTCGGGCATACCTATCCGTTCTTCGGTCCGTATGTAACAGTTTTGAAATCACTGAACAGACTTACATTAGATTTAGGCCGTGCCATAGCTCAAGCGGTTAGTCACTGGCTTCCCACCGCGGCGGCCCGAGTTCGATTCTGGGTCTGGTTATGTTGGATTTGTGTTGGACAAAGTGGCGCTGGGGCAGGTTTTCTCCGAGTACTTCGGTTCCCCTTCCAATCTTCATTCCACCAATTGCTCCACAATCACCCTCACCTATCATCTGGGGCTGCTGCAATAGGCCAGAATTGGCCGCAGTACAAGGGACCTAATGCACCCCCACTAGCAATAAAGAAATACAATAGATTTCATATTGAGGAGTTCCACTGTAATTTGTAGACATGTTTCAATTTTCATTAAAGTGTTACAATAATACGCACATAGACTGGATAAAACAATCGGCATAGTGACGGGCTATGACCTGGATGACAGGGATTCGATTCCCGGCAGTAACAAGAGAGTCTCCTCCACAGCGTCAATACCGGCTCTAGGGCTCACTCAGTCTCATATTCCACGGAGGTAAAGTGGCCGGGCGTGAAGCTGACCATTCACTTCCATCTAGTGTCGACATCAAGAACGGTGAAGTTTTACCTCCAGTGCGCTAGAGGAAAACAGTGGCGTTCCTTCGGATATTTCGATCATAGCAACGCCACTGTTTTCCGGTGTGAAAATTGTTTGGAACGAACGTTGTAGGTAAAAAATAAGCACAGAATTCGTGTTCAATTAACTTTTTTAGTAAGTGTTGCATTTTCGAAATGATTGAATGAATGTCGCCAAGGGCATGTACATTTCCAAAATTATATGTATGCCTGTACTTGTATGGAATAACGCACTGCTGAATGCTTTATTTGAGAGTTTAACATTCCTGCTTCATATTCTAAAGGTTCGGGCTTCAGATCTGGGCTTGGAGACAGATTATTCCCGGAGATTCCCTGATTCTCTTCATTTTCTTCATACAGATGCTGGAATTCCAGAATCATTAGGCTACTCTCCTCTTTAACGTCCCATCTCTCTCTTTCTTC
The DNA here is from genome assembly GCF_002891405.2 of Cryptotermes secundus. Classification (NCBI taxonomy): domain Eukaryota; kingdom Metazoa; phylum Arthropoda; class Insecta; order Blattodea; family Kalotermitidae; genus Cryptotermes; species Cryptotermes secundus. The sequence continues at coordinate 4,351,622 of NW_019734964.1, read as the reverse complement.
CATCAAAACCTCCTTCAGGAGGAAATTAAGAGGAGATTGAACTCGGGTAATGTTTGCTACTATTCAGTCCAGAACCTTTTGTCTTCTCGTCTGCTGTCTAAGAACGTAAAAATTAGAATATACAAAAATGTAATTTTGCCTGTGGTTCTGTATGGGTGAAACTTGGTCTCTGACATTGCGGGAGGAACATAGACTGAAAGTGTTTGAGAACAGGGTGTTGAGGAGAATATTTGGACCGAAGAGAGACGAAGTGACAGGAGGTTGGAGAAAACTGCATAATGAAGAGCTTCTTAACTTGTACTCTTCTCCAAGCATAATTAGAATGATCAAGTCAAGGAGGATGAGGTGGGCAGGGCATGTAGCACGAATGGGGGAGAAAAGGAATGTATATAGATTATTGGTGGGAAAGCCAGAAGGAAAGAGACCATTGGGAAGACCAAGATTGGATTGTTCTGGCTCAGGATAGGGACCATTGGTGGGCTCATGTGAACACGGTAATGAATCTTCAGGTTCCATAAAATGCTGGTAAGTTCTTGAGTAGCTGCACAATTGGCAGCTTCTCAAGAAGGGCTCAGACCCATGAGTGAGCGACTAGAACATGACGTTGCACGTGAGAATGACTGCGGAAAACTAGTCGACATTAATCTCTCTGATACTTGATAGTTTATATCGTACAAAAGAACGTACGAATGCATGTAGCGTAAATGTTCTTCTGATAATTTACTGCCGTATTTTTCTCCGTATTTTCTGATGCACTAAATACAAATTTAAATAAATGAAGGATAGTATAGACCTATTTACATTTCAGACAACGTTACGGGTCCGTATTATCCCGTTTGGAAACGACTGGCTCTACAGACTGTGACCCTCAGAATCAAAATTCATCAAAAGCAACTCGCCCATGGCGGCCAGACAGAACTAGCAGATATGATCATGTAGATTGAAGGAAAAAAGAGAATGTGTTCAGGAAGCCACTGTTCCTGATTTTACACTTATCCGCGTGTCGCATTCGTCCCTCGCCCACTGGGTTGTGTTTCTGTTAGACCTAGACAGGACTGGATGACCTGTTAGATGCTGAAATCTTGATTCGAATTGAGTCGCGCTTCGAGCTTCACCAGATACTACTGACCTTGTATATCAAATTAAATTCTGAAAGAGCTACAGAAAACAGCACCAACACGAGTTTCTTCCTTCTGAAACTTTATTTTTCGTCTCAGTGGATCTGAGTCAGATTTATATATTTTTGTTTTTAGAGATAAAACAGTCCCTGCAAGTGAATTCCTTGCTGTCAGCGTTCCGGTGTCCCAATTATTTATGCGTGAGTGGTTACAACTGATGATTTCTAGCTCTCTTAAAGAAATTAGTTTAACAAACGGTTGTCAAGAAAATATTATTTTTAACTTACGTACGAATTCTGTTTTTCTTGTAGTAGGAGTCGAGATAGCTCAGTCGGTATAGCGACGGGCTACGTGCTCGACGGTTAGTGGGAATAATTTCACAGGCGGTAAAGCGGTCGAAGTGTGAAGCTGTCTACTCACCTGCATCTAGTGCCGAGGTCAAAAATGGTGTAGCACTACTCCAACTCCCCATATATCTTCGTGGCATAGTTCTTAATTAATTAAACGCAGGAACTTTACCTTTACAGTTACTTTGTAGTATGTATGTAGTTCTTTTACATTATTATCGCTAGGTTAAGCATACTGGAAATGTGACATCCTGCTCCATAGCAACGTGTTCATGTTCTTATCTCCCATCTTACATTTCGCACCTCTTTACCTTCTACTTCGTTTATTTTTTTGAGGTTGAACCTCTCCATATAAAACCTATGTGTTGTTTGTTTACTCACTGCCAGTCTCTCCCTAATTTTTGCCAACACCAGGTAGTGGTCATTATAACAGTCTGCTGCATTGAATGATCGGATATCAAGTATACTTGAATGCCGTCTTCTATCTACAAAAATATGGTCAATTTGATAGTGTTTCCATCAGGAGATATCCAAGTAAATTTATGAACGTGTAGTCGGCATAGTAACTGGTTACGTGCTGGACGACAGGTAGATCGGAGTTCGAGTCCCGGTAGGGTCAAAAAATTTTCTTCTCCTCGTCGCCCAGACCGGCTCTGGGACCCACCCGGCCTCCTATCCAATGGGTCCCACTCACCTCCAATTAGTGCCGAGGTCAAGAAAATCCGGATCTATACATCCACTCCCCCATACGCCTTCAAAGCGTGGCGCTTAATTAGTTAAGCACAGGGACAACTTTACGTTTTTTTTGTCTTTTACAATGTGGAAACGTGGTACTTCGACAATAAGATTTTTTGGATGTGGCAAAGCTTACTACTGTAACTCCATTATCATTACAAATTTCCTGTAAACTCTCATTCCCAGCTGTTGGTTTGAAAATGTCTTCCCTCCGTACTTTGACCTTGAAATCTCCTAACAAAATTTCCATATGATATTTAGGGAACCTGAACCTAATTTATGATACTCATCCCCCTTCCCATAGAAAAATGTGCATTCGCCTGGGGGTTCGGTGCCACCTCTGTCCCATCTGGCCTCCTGTACTCCCACTAAATCTTTATATTTTGATGTTCTTTTCGCAGCTGCCATGAGCGAACCTGCCTTATACAGGCTTCTTACATTCCGTGTACCAAATCTCATATTCACTTTCTTTAGGTTAGGTCGTTTAAAAAAATCCCTCCATGTCCGAGGACCTTCGTGACATTTCGTAATATGATTATTTTTTTACGGTGAGGAGTTATATCCCACGCCCAAACCCCAAGCTTGGGGACCACCACTTGTGGGCTATAGTTAAATTTTTCAGATATTGCTATTTATTAAATGTTAGGAGCATTTTAATTTTACTCCTGATTAAACATGAATGAAGTTCACTGAGCTGGAATGAGGAGACAGTGAAACTCTACTTACGAAAAGCTTTCCCAAGATAAAGATTCGCTGCTGAGAGATGGAAGTACAAGTAGATGGGTTTTGAATGTTTCTTCTCTTTTATTAAAATTTGTAATGGGTAACATATTTGTATTTTACATCCTTTCGATGAACCGACATCAAAATTTTATTCTGGAACTACAAGTCCGCAATTTTGCAATTTACGTAGGTTTATTTTTAAACAAAATTGCTTCACTCTTAGATTTATTTGTTTATTTCTGAGCTAATTTATTATCAAGGAATAAAAAAGTAAAAGTAAAGTTATTCCTGTAATAGCTCGTGAAGGCCCATAGGGTTGTGAGATGCTGAGGTTCCCACATTGTCTAGAAAATCGGCTCATAGATGGCGGTAAGGTTGCCGCCCTTTACCCCCAAGAATATTCTAAGAATATTCCTGGTACTCATTTCTGTTAGAGGCTGAGTCGACCCCAGGGCCATAGTGCGGCTGGAAGGATTAGGTCAATTAAAAATATCCAGTGACCTCATAGGGACTTCAACCCTCGACATTCCGTCTTGTAGCATAGTACATCAAACAACTACGCTACAGCGTACCCTATTTTCAAGGAAAAGTATGCACAAAATATTGCAGAACTCATTCATCTTACCGAAACTGGCGCAGTTGAAAGAACTATGCATGAAATAATTAATAATCTTAGAGAATTCTCTTATGCTTAATTGATATTTCGTTAAAGTTGATAAACTGTGAGCCACACTGCCAGGATAAGTAACTGTTTATATACTGATTATCTAACCTTCTCTTCGTTCGTGTCACAATAATCCCTTTACACTGGTATATACACATTACTCGTAAAAATAACATTGCAATTACTTAATTCATTTTGGAAGCATACGAGTACATTGTTTGCAAGCTTCCATGTCCTCCAAAACCAGAAGACGGCTTGAGGGACCTAAGCATGCAGAGAAGAAACTGCGACATGGCGCCCGAAAACCGGAATATTAAAGTCAGAATAGGCGTTCATTGCTAGTCAACTACACTGTAAACACATTCCCGCGGCAACAAATACCAAAGCAACAATTGAATAACTTCCGTTGCTATGCAACGGCACTGTAAATACTCCTTCCGAACAATAGAGAGGCTGTGTTTCCTGCGTTGTCCGTGCAAAATTGTTAAAAGAAAAGTTCAGTTTAAGGGAGTTAGTCGAGTTTCGAGACGCCAGCCTGCCAAGATATGAGCTTTGGAGCAGAGAAATTGGATTGAGTCGAGTCTTCGTAATTGACAGTTGCAGAATAATGGCAAGAAAGGAAATAGGCCATGCAAAGAAGACTTCATGTGTGATTTGAAATGACAGTGACACTGTTACAAATTCCAAGCCTGGATACGACAAGTGAAGACTGAGAACCCTAGTGAGTGTGTAGATCAGCGGTAGTTCTCTATTACCAGTAGTGCCGAGTTGTGTACCCGTCACAGATCCATACACGTGACAATATAATAAAAATGTACTTTCTTCCCCCCACATTTATTAACATAAGCTGCAGTATCTGCAGTAAATGCATATGCTCAACAAGTACTGGCGCATGAATGAGTTATGCCAAGTGGCGTAACTCATATACTCTTTCTTTTTCTTCACTTAGATGTCACTTTAACTCTTGTATTGGAGTTTTACTCAGATGTCTGATACGGTGTATCTTTTCTGTCTATATGTAGTTTCGCTAATATCTAGTAGGTTAACTGCCAGTGCATTAGTGTGGTTTTCTAGTTGTCTTAAGTATTTTGTATTCCACTTTTTTATTTCACGGAGCACTGTGTTCATTTGTAAATATTCACGGATCCTTTAGTTTATGTACCGAGGTGCGTTCAGAATGGATCGGAGAGTCTGGGATTGAAAACTGGTGTAAGAGTGTAGTCTATACTCAGCTGGCTCAGAATATGGTCCAGTAGCCGTTTATTATGAACACGATAGTTAGCTGAACTACTGTCAGCTTCTGAAGAAAGACTGTGACCACGCTACACATCTTGACGACAGCATTTTGGACTGTTTATTCTGGAAGTCACATGCAAATACAACAGGGTAGCAGCATGGTGTGTCGTCCTTATTTTTGTAGAGCTGCTTCGGGTTTAAACTCTTCTAGCGTCACCCCCTAAATAAAAATCAGATCCAAGGTGTTTAATTGGTGAAGTAGGCCAGCTTCCTCTGTAATTGGATTTCCTTAGCTTGAGTAGAGCAGTGGGATTTATCGGTGTAACTATGTGCCGAGTGTCACCTGCTCCATACCGCCATCTCGCTGCTCACGAGAGGTTAAAGCGTTATGTAGCCAGTGCACACCTGGTACGCTGTTACACAGTTGCAGAGAGACCGTTCCTACTTTATTTTCCTTTGTTTCATCTCAGAAAAATAGCAGTTTCGCGAACATCACCGTCAAGGGAGCGCCACTCTAGCAAAACAGGCCACGACCGCATCCTCGCACATCCCTTTCACTGCATTGTTCACTATGCATACGAGCACTATTATTTCTCACCACATAGTTCCAGATGCTCGAAATTGCATTAAATAAACCATTAATAAATAAATTATTTAATAAGGGTAAATTCGTGTAATGCTGACATCCTGTTTCATAATATGCCTATCTATCTATCTGTCTGTCTCTCTCTACTTTCCTACCTACCCACCCACCTATCTATCTATCTATCTATCTATCTATCTATCTATCTGTCTACTTCCCTACCTACCCACCCACCCACCTATGTATCTATCTGTCTATCTACTTCCCTACCTATCCATCCACCCATCCACCTACCTACCCACCTACCCACCGATCCACCTACCTACCTACCTACCTACCCACCCACCTATCTATCTGTCTGTCCGTCTGTCTACTTCCCTACCTACCTACATACCCACCCATCACCTACCTGCCTACCTACCTACCTACCTACCTACCTACCCACCTATCTATCTGTCTGTCCGTCTGTCTACTTCCCTACCTACCTACATACCCACCCATCACCTACCTGCCTACCTACCTACCTACCTACCTACCTACCTGATGTTGGAAGCTTTCGCAGGTGATCCTCAGCATTGTTGATTAATTGTCGTGCGGAGCCAAGTTGCAGGAACACCGTCCACGGTTTCAGAGTTCTGTGCATGCCAGTATATGGCCACGGTTACTGCTGTATCAGAAAGAACTGGGTTCACTGATCCAGCCAAAGCCTCCCATTACATTTAATCAATCAAATGAATTTCACCTACTGCTGTGGCTCTGTGATACAGTGGGCGTGTCATCCACCTCCACCCAAGCAACCACTCCCCTACACATCAGCCAAAATTAATTTTGCGTAATTACAAGCCCATGGCTTATCTTTTCCCCGGTGTTGGAGCCAGTTGGTGATATATCTCTTGTTAGACTTCCTGGACAGTCGTGTCACATTTCAAAGAAATATCACTGCTAATTTAGTTCAAATCTTTAATTTGACAAAGCGTTTTATCCATTGGGATCAAAGGACTTGAAGCACTCTGAAAAGCGGCGAAAGCTCCATTCGGAGTTAAAAACACCTGGCACATTCAGGAATGGAAATGATGATATTACCTTAAAAATTAATAAACGTCGAAAAATAACTGACGTTCTCACTCGTACGTGTATATTCAGGCCACACGTCGACTTCACCAAACGGCATTAGCTTCTCAGCACGATATCGCTGCCATGCGTGATCATTCACTTAGATTAATGACTGATTGGTCAGAGTAATAAAGTACAGATAACAGTTTAAACTTGTTGGCTCCCTGCCATTTCTGAAAATCAGCCCGAGCTGATCTGTTCCCATCTTCAAGCAGAAGAAAATATTACGAAGAGAAAATGCCTAATCAATCTGGCGCACTAAACAACGCTATAACGTGTTGCTCGTACTGTCCCGTGACGTAAAGGGAAATTTGGTTGCGTTGGGATAAGAATAAGGAATTCGGGTGCCTCGCCTCAGATTTCGTAATAATAAACAGGTTACAAGGGTGGCGCCACAACAGGCTCTACAGCCCTTCGTTAGTCCCTGGGCGCTTTTTCAGTTTCTTGATCCCTTGGACGGGGGATCAGCCCCTCTCAAGGCCTCTACCTACGCACAGGACAACACAAACACAGAATAAACGCACACACAGATGTCCATGCCTTGAGTGGGATTCGAACCCACGATCCCATTGTTCGAGCGGGCAAAGACAGTTCATGCCTTATACCGAGCGGCCTATGTGATCAGCTCTCTCTGTTAGTGAATTCACTGCGCATTTAATTGATCCTGGTCGGGTCCAAAATATTAAACAGAACGTAGCTAAAGAATAAAAATTAATAAAACGATCTATTTAAAGCTTTCTCTAGGCAGTTCAGATGCTCGTTATTCTTAAATATTTAATCGGTTCAAATTCCCATCATTGAGCAAGTATGGATTACAGTATAAGTTAATATTGTCTTATTATTGCTCATAAAAGCGCCCCCCCCTCTCTACTGTACACCTGTTGCCTTAGATTTATATTACCGCCCACATCTGTTCGTGTTTCTCTCAGTAGAGCTCGTAACTTCTGAAATTTTTATACCAAATTCCATTAACAAGACCTTGCACAAATATACTCCCCCCGCCTCTTCTCCTCACCAAGAGCTTACATTTCCCCTCAATGTGTTTAATCATCACATTTCCTCTTAAGTCTGTGGTTGTCTGTGTTACGACACATTATATTCTCATGAATGGTCACAAACATTCCGAGAGGGACCTGATGCTTCCGTCTTCATGTTAGCCTGAATATGGAAGAAACAGATGTCTCCGAAACGTCGATATCGTACAAAATTAGACGGTGACATTGCGCAGGACAAAGCCTGAATTTTCACCGTTGAGAAGAAGTCAGGTCTCTCTCCTCTCTTGATGTTGTGCTCTTGCTCGAAATAATATTACACTCTTGTAAGATTTGAGGCTTTCACGGCGGTGACTATGAAGAAAGCAGTCTTCTGGGATTTGGCACTGTGTATATGTGGTGTTAACCGACGTTTCGGAGGAACGTATCGCCTCCATCTTCAGGGTAGAAGAAAAAATATAAGAATTCTGCAAGCGAAGAGACCGTGAGAACCGGTAAAACCAGACTGCAGTCTGCTTTTACCGGTTCTCACGGTCTCTTCGCTTGCAGAATTCTTATATTTTTTCTTCTACCCTGAAGATGGAGGCGATACGTTCCTCCGAAACGTCGGTTAACACCACATATACACAGTGCCAAATCCCAGAAGACTGCTTTCTTCATATTACACTCTTCTTTATTTACATCTCGTGGTTCGTGAGCGCTGTCTTGTGCAGAGCGTAAAGAGGCGACGCAAGCAGGTCAGATGCTGAATCGGCAGGCACAGGCACGAGTCAGGTTAACTCAGTCGGTGTAACAATTAGGTTACAGGCTGGATGACAAAGTAATCGGGGTTCGATTCCTGGTAGAGACAAGAAATTTTCCTCTTCTTCACACAGTCCAGACAGACTCTTAGGCACATCCAGCCTATACAATGGGTACCGGGGACCTCTTTCCCCTGGGTAAAGCAGCAGGGGCGTGAACCTGACCGCTCACCTCCATCTAATGACGAAGTCCAGAATGATGGAACTGTGCCTTTGCTTAAGTAATGAAATCCTAGGATAACTGTACCTTTATGCAGACATATGGGGAAAATGCATTAGGCATAAAGTATTTGTGTCTTCTTCCCTGCTTCTTAGAAATAGTTTTCGGTTCTTTGGTTATTAAGGGAGTTGTGATTGCCCACAAAAACGGGTATAGGTCTTCATGTAAAGTGTCTTTAATTGTTGTCCAGGTATCTCAGTCAATCTCCCCAATATCGGTCTCTGCGACAAGCCATTCAGCCCATTTCATATTGTTACTGTCATATGCAGAAAACTAGGATGCAACGAGACAACTTTGAAGTCAAGGCATTGCTGAGTGGATAATATTAAAATATATCATAAAGAAACAGGATGAAAGAGTATGGGCTGGACTGGTCTGGCTCAGGATAGGAATTTCTTCACTGGCTGACCAGCTGTTAACTTCTCAAGGACTCTGCGCCATTTGATTAATTAGTTTGTTAGTTATTATTTATTATTTTTTTATTATTGCTACTGGGGTGGGACTAAGTCCCTTGAACTGCGGCCACTTCTGGCATACTGTACGAGCCCCAGATGATAGGTGAGGGTGATTGTGGAGCAATTGGTGGAATGAAGATTGGCAGGGGAAACCGAAGTACTCGGAGAAAACCTGCCCCAGCTCCACTTTGTCCACCACAAATCCCACTTGACCAGACCCGAGATCGAACCCGGGCCACCGCAGTGGAAAGCCAGCGACTAATCGCTTGAGCTATGGCGCGGCCTCTAGTTTGTTTGTTAGTGGTGCCACTGATATTGTAGCGATCCGTAAGTTGACCAATGCCGGATTGAGGTTTACCCTTTAATGTTGGAACTCTCAGTTCTGACACAGGTGCACTTTTCGCTTGTGGGATACAGAGGAAGAGAAAAGACCCGAAAAATGAGCGAATTGATAAAAAATAAAGGCTGTCTGTGTGTTCTCTCCCCTCCGCACACAGTGGAAACAGAAAATCCCCACAAACTTAGCGCCGCAATAGCCAGAGTGAACCAAATCCTCTTTACAAGAGCATTAAGACCTTTGATACCCAGTTTGAAACGAAGGATCCTTTTTTTTTTACAATAGAAAGGATATTTGAAAGGGGTTTATTTCGTAATACTTTCATTCAGATTCTTGGTTATCAAGTTATTCTTAAAAGATAAGCCTGGAACATATCTCAGTGTAAATTAAAGATGTTTTAAAATTCAATTCAATTCAATTCAATTCATGTTTATTTACGTGCAATAACTTAACAGCACAGTGGCGGAAACATAAGATATACAATGTAATTATGATTTTACGTGTTAAGACATAACCCTAAATTATTTTGTATAAAAATATATATGCTATTCCTTCCAGGTTCTTCGTTTAAATAAAATTTATATCATAATCCCAATTAGAAGAAAAATTAAAGGTACACGCTGATTTCCTTATCATATTAAATTCATCTTTAACTAATGGTTTTTATAATTTTTGTGCCTTATTTCATTTAATGAAACCGACTCCATGTTACGGTACGCTTCATGAAAAGCTAGTAATCGTTTAGGTAGTCAAATTCCCTTCCATCTACGTAATCTGGAGTTCTATTAGCGTGTTCACTGGACTCTGTTCTCTGCTATAGGAATGCAGTACACAGCCTCTCCTCTCTTCCATCCCTTATATTTCAGCAGTGTGCTTCCATCTACGCCTTCCAATTTGCCCTTATTTCTGACATTATCTTTTTATTTTTTCTTCATCAATTGGTTTCTATAGACTTGTGTTCTGAAATGGCTGAACTGATCTCATCCGGAATTAATATTTGTGGGTTTAATGCATCTTGCCAGTAGATGCGTCCAGAATACCTTTAAAAGACGTTGCAACTGTCTCCAGCAAAATCCTTAACTGCCAGCCCGTTATCGCCATGTGCTGTTCTCATTAAGCACTTCATACTAAGTGTGTTCAGAATGCAACCATCAGATTACAACAGTTGCGAAGCATAACATTTTGTCCCCTGTTACGTCATCATTGTTTATTGAAACGGTATGCACTCTGATGCGAGAATAGTTATGTTGTTCTTTCGTTGGACTGTATGTTCTCTCAGCAGCGACTGAATGGAACTTACTTCTGGGATCTGACATGGAGCCCAATAGAAAACAACTTCTTGTTTTCTGTGGGTTCATATTCTTTGTTGTGTTGTCTATATATTCTTGACTGTAGAGAAGTGTGACTGGTTAGTTAATGAATGTGTAATACATTAATAATGGATACTAGTTTGGCTTTATATGCCATAGAAGCCGTGATAGCTTAGTGTAACGACTAGGCGGAGGGCTGGAATATCGAGGAGTCTGGGTTCGATCCCAAACAAGGACAAAAAATATCTTCTCCACAGCGTCCTTATTAGCTCTTTACCCACCCTCACAACCACTGTGTACCGGGAACTTTCCAAGGGTAAAGCAGCCAGGGAATTCCCGTCTGATGCGAGATCGAGAATTCGTGGAGCTTTGCCTCCGCTCATTCATGCACCATTATGGCGTTGTATTTAATTGGGCACAGGGCAACTTTACATTTCCTCTGATACAGGTCGAACTGTGTGCTTACATAAATTTTGTTGCAGAAAGAACATTTCAAGGGACTGCAGACGCAGATAGTCAGTCAACAAGTCGATTTCATTCTGGCCAGCTCTGGCTGTCCTGGTGCCAAGAGAATTAGTGTATCAATATTTATATCATAATGACGGGTCCAATTAAAACGAGTCATCTGCACACAGCTTCTGAAATTGATGATACTAAATCTGTGTGTGATTTAATGAGGGCTTGAAATATTATACCATAAGTGACAATTATTTTGACAGTTGGGTTATTTGTCATGTTGGAAACCAACCCCTAATTTTCTGCGTTTTATATACCTGAACTCACTCCAATAATGAGTTTCTTTACCTTTTTAATGATTTTCAGTAATTATTTCTGCCTCTAGGAGAGTGCATAACGGCGGTTAAAGATCTAATTAAAACTGAAATACAGTCCTGGTTTATAGATTACACTAAGCGCGCTTGGTTTCAGGTTGCCTGTTAAAATTGAAGGGAAATGTGTTCTTGTAAATATACCGCAAACTGATTGTAATTGGGGGCAAGTACCACACATATAGCGGCCAGTAACTTAATATTTCGGCCGCGCCATAGCTCAAGCGGTTAGTCGCTGGCTTTCCACCGTGGCGGCCCGGGTTCGATCCCGGGTCTGGTCAAGTGGGATTTGTGGTGGACAAAGTGGCACTGGGGCGGGTTTTCTCCGAGTACTTCAGTTTCCCCTGCCAATCTTCATTCCACCAATTGCTCCACAATCACCCTCAGCTACCATCTGGGGCTGGTACAATAGGCCAGAAGTGGCCGCAGTACAAGGGACTTAGTCCCACCCCACTAGCAATAAAAAAAATGAAAAAAGTCGACATTAAGATTAAAATATATGTATGTATGTATGTATGTATGAAGAGTAGGTCATAATAATCCGGTCTTTGCATCGCGACCTTCAATGATCTATTGTGCTCCCCCTTTGGATTAACCCTTTATCAATCTACATTTCGAATGAAATGTAGGACTTTGTTTATGGGGTTGTCATATTAATCACTTGGTTCCATGAAGAACTTGCACAGATGACGAAATTTTAAATAAGCTATGGCCTCACAATCACATAGGATATGTGTGACTGATTCATCTTCCTCTCGGAACCTTTCAAAATACGTATATGTACATATGTACATATCTGTTAGTTATTTCGCGGTGTACTGTTCGCTCTGGTCTGGTTCCTTCCTAGGTGGGTATGATGTTATGAACTCTTGTATGCTAACACGCGTTATCTCCCGTTTAATCGGGTTGCAAATTGCGTGTATTGGCACTATCGTCAAGGCATTGTTATGTTATGGTATATGCAGAATTCCCATTTTGTCTTGTAAGCTGTCTTTGGACTCTGTCATGGCTGTCAGAATCGTAACCGCTTGAGCGAGTTATCTCTGTTTTGGGAGAGAATTTGAAAGGAAATTACTGTGGGCTATTTCAATATACTGTCTTTGCGTCTGACGGCAGTGACTAAGGAACGTCTTCATAAATTCTCTGTCAGTATGTCTGGTACACTCTCCACGAAACGAATAAGGCAGACGGGTTACCTTTACGTTAACCTGGTCAGTAGAAACAGAAGTGATCAGTCATCTCCAACTGATGACGAATGGGTGGAGCCTTGTTCCCGATGTTGAGAGGCCAGTTCTCACATTTCCACATAAAAAATATAAAATTCTTTTTGTAAATTTTAAGCTTCTGGGGAGGAGAACAGAAACGATTCTGTTGGTAGCAGATGTTCCCCTCATTTAACCTTAGTTCCTTGACGAGATATCTGTAAATGGAACTATTTCAGACGCCAAGCATTGGCGTCCCATCTGTTACACAAAGAATGAAGTGAATTTGTCCCTGTAAGTGACTTTAAAATGTTATTACTTGGTGTGTATGGGCCATCCTCATTTGTAATCATTGACTGACAGAGAATGGCCGAACACAGTGACCGCGCGGTCTAAGGCATAAACTGTCTTCGCTCGTTCGAGCGCTGGAATCGTTGGTTCGAATCCCACTCAAGACATAGATGTCTCTGTTTGCGTTTATTCCGTGTTTATGTTGTTCTGTGTGTAGGTGGAGGACTTGCTACAGGCTGATCCCCCGTCTAAGAAATCCTGCCTACTGTATGTAGAATTAAGAAACTGAAAAATCGGCTAAGTCCCGCAAAGGAACCGTACAACCATAGACAATAGACTGCTAGAGGGTGGATCACCATTTCTCGTTCCAATTTAACATAGAGTTCACGGGTTATAGGAAAATGCCCTTGCAGTACTGGAAGGGAATTACAAGGAAATAAAAGTGGTTCAAATGCACGCAGACGTCAAAATTCCAGTTCATAAAATATTTCGCAACTTCACGTAAACAATTTAAGAACTAAAGCTTGAGGATCAGTGTTAAGAGACGCCAGTTTAAAATATTTTTCTTGATTTTCGAGACAGTAAATATCCGAGATAAATCCTAGTTCATGCTCTTGCCTTTCTGCCTCAATGGTTAATGATTCCTGGGTTATTTGGTTTACTTTCATCATACGATAGAATGAGTCGCAAGTAATGCGTTGGGAGGGATATGAAAGGAAGCGATCATGACATAATCTTAGGTACTATCTCGGATTTTGGCTGGAGTAACTTAGGAAAACCACAGATACCTCAGTCAAGATCGTCGGTCTCAGGGTCGGGATGTGAAGTCAAGACCTAGCGAAGTGCCAACCAGTCGATCGCGATGTTCCATATTTGAAGTGTATAATGCTGTCAGGTGGAGTTTGGATTGGAGATTGGATTTATTTACCATTTTACCACACGGCTCATGATTATATTTAATTATAGCTACATCGCTAATCTGAACATTTTACAAATCACTACAGCACTAAGTGACTAAGCTGCCGTTGTAGCATAAGATACGTAAGATAGGCATGATCTGCTTTGCAAAGCCTAGACTGGTAGAGGACTTTATAGTAAAAAAGAATAAAGCTATCCCTGTACCAGGCCGTGAAGACCCGTAGGGTTGTGAGACGTTGAGGGTCCCACATTATCTAGACAATCGGCTCAAAGATGGCGGTAAGTTTGTCAGCCTTACGTGCCGGCCGCGCTTTACTCCTCAGATATATTATTTAATTGATTACTTGTATATAATGTAAAAGCAATAATCTTCAGTAACCTGCTATATACGCAATACGTACCCTTATTTGACAAGGCCGAGCATATTCATAAGAGACAAACCCATCCTCTCGTCAGGAAGGATGTTACATAAGGACTATGACCGCAACGGTTCAGTAGAAAAACTCTAGTCTTCAGTCTCAACCGGCTTGGCGCTAAGACGACTTGATTGGTGATAAACCGACAGTCGTAAAGTAACTTTAACTTTGACTCTGACTTAATTGCCACGATAAAGCAGCCTCCGTAGTCTAGAGCAGCGTTGGCCAACCTAATACATCTCGAGGGCCAAATTTAGATTATAGAACACCATCAGGGGCCAGATAAAGTGTTTCTTTCAGAAGTGTGGTCGGGGAGTATTGCCCCCCAAACTGAATCAGTCACAACCCGTGTAAAAACAAGTGCATTTAAATCTATGTATTTAAATTTTACGTTGAACCAATAATATTAAGCCGATATTGAAAATTTCACCAATCGATTTTATCACTTTTAATCACTTCTACCCCCAGAGAATTTTTTCTCAAAGAAACACTGGCCAGATCATGCCTTATATTTAGTTTTATATATTCCAGGGACAAATGCAATTACAATTTAAGAAAGAAAAATAAAATGCCTTGAAATTTGAAATTACTTACCATAAAACAGCACAAATTCCTCTTTCAGCAGGGATGAGCACAAAAGGCTTTCAATCATAGTTTTATGGTCTAATGATTATACCTAAATCCTCATATACACACTGTTTTAATGAGAGCACTGTGGTTTCATAAAACTGGAAACCAATGATATAAAATCCACTTCTAATTGTGAGGTTGC
>NW_019734964.1:4321717-4334445 GCF_002891405.2 Cryptotermes secundus | reverse complement strand
ATTTTTAAGGGCGGAAAAATTCAGGGAACAAGTCCTCCGGGAGGGACTTTAAGCCGTGGGTCCCGTGTCGTAGCTTTACGGCACGTAAAAGAACCTCATATCTCCAAAGGAGGTCACTGAGCCAAATTACGGACGTTTCCCGCCCAACAGCAGTCTCTAATACCTCCGATAGATGGGCGAAGCATTATAGATACCTCTCAGCTAGTAGAGCCGGTCTCGCTGGCTGGGCGGGACTGATGGTAAGCACCCGTACCGGTAGGATATAGAGACTGGTAGAAATCATAGAGGGAAGCACAATGGACCAATACAGGTCTAAGTGCATGGGGAAACCCACCCTCTCCAAATAACTAACTAACTAATTGACATGATATGCATACAAAGTTTCATAAAGGCCGTTTCAGGAATTCGAAATATATTAATGGGGACACAGACACACAGACAGGAAGGAGATCGCATAAGCCTACTTCAGGAAAGTAAGCTAAGAACCAGCCCATTATAATATATAACAGTAAAATATATAGATTGTATATGGTATATGATACACTGGTAAAATCACTCAGATTACATGAAAATATAGGCTAAATACATGATGAAGTAATTGTAAATAAAAAGTGATCTGAAGATGACACACATGTGCCGATACATGTTATCCTAGACAGGAGACTCAACCCGCTGGAAAAAGTGTCATGTCGACATGAACGCAATAAGTATCATGTATAGTGACTGACACAACAGGATGCAACAAATATGAGGATATTAGCTGTCATATCTTGGCCACGAACTCATGACAGCAGCATTCATTTTGCCCAAGAGCATATAACGCTTGAAGTGGACACCTCCCATTATGCTCGTACCTTTCCGGTCCTCCCTGACGCCAAAGAGTGTCATAAATTTTAAGTCGTTCATTTCATGTTATACATAACAGATTAATCATATCTGCTGTCTTGGCCCGGGTGTAATAATAACATAACTTGAACCAGGAATAATTATTCACTCAAAATGGCAACACTGATTACAGTATGTCTATACAGATTTTAGAGGCTTTAGTAGTACTGTGCCTCATAGGGGAACACAATAGCTACACGTCTCGTTACGACAAATAACACACTGGAACCTCTGTGAGCAATATGTGCACAGTATCGATTATTAGTTTCCTTGGTCAGAGAGTATGATATAATGGCCTGTTTTATGGTTCTCTAGACAGCAGACTAACTGATGCAGTAGAATATAACAAAAAAAAAAAGGCTGGGAAAGAGCTGAAAGTTGTTTTACAACTTGACAATACGAAAGGAATTTCCACAACACATTTTTAGCTCAGGAATATCTGAAATTTCGTCATACATGGTGTGAAAAACGGATTTAAGTTTTCTTACAAAAATGAATAAAACAAATAGTTGTATTCACTTGTACTTATTTCTATCATTATAACTTCCTGTGTAGATATATTTTACTTTAAATATTGTGACGTGTATGTCCATTGCTAGGCACAATAGATCACTGTAATCGGGGTGCAAGGGCCAAGAAGGCCCACCCCTTATACATTCATTCTTATCCATTGCTAAGCAACGGGTCAGTAAACACATTCCGACAACACAAGCACGGAACAATAGAAACACATCCATTGCTAGGTAAACTGACCAGTAAACACGCATTTATGACAATATTAGACGGCGTTTTCCGTGGGGTCCGCTCAAAGTGGTTATAAGAAGTGTTCGGCAGGTCAGTGGAAGTAGAAGCAGAGTAGCACAAGGAATTCCTCCTCTTATTTTTCTTCCTCTTTCTTAACAGATTAGGCACTCTGGCCTGTTTTCGTTGAGAATTAATTAAATTACGGATCTTACAGACAATTGTTAGGGCTTTTGGGAAGGGTGATCAAACCGTCGTAAGGCCTCTACCTAAGCAGGATAACACAAACACAGAATAAATGCAGACAGACATTCCTGTAGTGGGATTCAAACCCACGATCCCAGTGTAAGATTTGAGGTTCTCACGGTGTGACTATGAAGAAAGCAGTCTTCTGGGATGTGACGCCGTGTAGATATTGTGTTAACCGACGTCTCTGAGGAACGTACCGCCTCCATCTTCATGGTAGAAGAAAAAAGAAAAATATTCGCGATCGAGGAACCAGCGTGAGCAGGGGCAAACAGACTAATCCCAGTGTTTGTGGGGGCAAAGGAATTTGGTACTTTAGACCGCGCGGTCACTCGTCATTACTTGCCTTTATGTACTCGTAATCTAAACGAACAAGTACGAGGTATATTGCCTTGTGAGACTTGAGGTTCCGACAGCAATGACTGTGAAGAGGATGCCAGATGTCTAAAGGGATGCGAAGCTGTGCTGTTCAGTCTGGGAGGAATGTCCTGTCGCCATCTTCAGGTTCAAGGAATAAGCCCACACCTTCAGTACATTTCTTTAAGGTCCGTTTTAATATTATATTCACATCTAGGTCTTAATCTCGCGAATGCTGTTTTCTGTTTAGGTTTCCAGACTAAAAGTATATGTAATCCTCGTATCTGCCATGGATGTTACGGGTCCCATCCTTCTCATTATCCTGAATTTGAGGGCCGTAATTACATACCTGAAGAGAGATTCGATGTAACAAGAGATGTATTTCAGTCCTTAGGCATACATATCTTAGATCCTTTGTGAGACATACTGTATTTATGAGGGCATTCATTGTAAGAGGTTCGTGATAATGGTAGGTTTATTGTGCCACAGTCATTTTGGCGTATTTTTTTCCCTTGGCACTACGGCCCCAGTGGGCCTAGGCCTACCTCCATGAACTTCTCTGTTCACTTCGGTTTTTTCTAGATCTTACACATTTGGTAGGACTCCTTGGGCGGGTGATCAGCTCGTCGCAAGGCCTCTACCTGTACACAAACACAGAAAAACGCACACAAACATCCATGCCTCGAGTGGGATTCGAACCCACGATCCCGGCTTCCAAGCGAGCGAAGACAGTACATGCCTTAGACCGCTCGGCTACCGTGACCGGCTTTGGCGTATTTACTAGTGTTAATTCTTAAGTTAGCTAACGACTGTGTTTCATCATCAGAAGTTACACAGCGTCGAATTACAAGGTAAAATAATTATGAATAATGAGCTGATAAGGACTCGTAAGTAGACGCCCGTTGTTTGTTTAAAGGTAGACCGTACCAGTCTGGTATTTCCTTGGAGACTGTGTAAAACCACGATAAGAATTTAAGACAGTTGATATTCCAGCTGAAATTCGAACAGGATCTATTGGATATATACAAGTTTAGAGTAGGCTCGAGTAAAATATGGTGACGCATGCGCAGAAGACAATTTTCGTATATGGGCGGAAAGGAAAACCCATATTCTGATTTAGTAGATGTGAGGGGTAAACATTTCTGTTCGTTGCTGGCAGCTGGTTTCTGCTTTGGAGTGGCTCCTAACTGTCTCACTCGCTCTGCTATCCTGTTTCCCCTTGACTTCCCCTCCTTCGCGGAGGTGTGTGTCATCACATAGTAATCGAGCTCTGCCACTACACCGACCTGTTCGGAATCTCCTCCAGGAATAGGATTGTAAGCTTGTCTCATTTCCGACAGGCAAAGTGCTGTGGAGTGAGTAAATTGATAAACACGTGGAATGTCTCCCGACTCTTATACTGATATGAGTGCAGCTGTTGATTTTGAAATACACAGTTTTCTTCAATGTTCAGGAAATCCTGAAATAGAGGTCACTTTTTGCCTGCGGGCACGTGTGAATACACGGGCTGTACCTTTGTGGGCTAAATGTGCGTGACAGCACTGCTTCTTATTATAGGCAGCTATAATTAGAATGTCGTGACGTCAGCGGCGTCCTTTTGGCATTATGGCTACTACTCAAAGACTAACCACAATGAAACTGCCTCGGAATGGGGACAATGGTGTTCTTCCTCCGCCTGAGCACGGTGCTCAGTTGTTCAGAAGTTAAACTGGTCTCATGTGTTGTTAGGTTTTCTGTACGCCTGTGGCCTGCCTAGTTTTGTTCCGAGATGACATATAGAATATTCCAGTTTAAGGATCGCGTCTCCTTGCATTGTCTGCATGTCATACCCAATTTGTCTCATGATTTTGTTCACGTCATTCCTAGTTTGGATCTGAGAAATATCATGTGACGTTTCTATTCTGTTTTTTCTCATAACCAATGTTTCATTCAAGAAAGAAACAAAGAAAATAAGAATAATGAAAATTTGGTTTTAGAATACTGAAAATCCTCACTAAAATATCACTTTTCATTTTTGTTTGAAAATATTTGTTACTCTTTCTTGTACATTTTTAGGAATATAGATATTAAACATTTTGTATGATTTTAATTAGAGTCAGAGTCAAAGTAACTTTACGACTGGCGGTTCGCCTTGGCGGCAAGCCCCTTGATACTCACGACCAGTAATTTTATTTTCCTGCTGAACACTTGCGGTTATAATCCTTATATAACATCATCTCTGAGGAGAGGATGGGTCTATCATTTACAATTGCTGCTGGTCCTCGCCAGCACAGTCATTCTCAGGTCTAAGTCCCACGGGACTCATGACCATATTTTACTGTCTCAGACTCGCTCAACTTGGAGATCCAGGTCCCCATATTTGTATCCCCCAAGAACAAGGTGGCCATGTTATACCCCCAGGAACTGGGTTCCCTTTACGTCTCCTCCTATCACTCACAGGAATACGGTGAAGGTTTTCTACCCGCATCCACACAGGATCCTATGATTTTAGGTTATCACAACAGCGGCTATGAAGAGTTCGTCTTCTGGGTTATAACCCAGTATAGTCCGTTGACGATTAACCGGCGTTTCGAAATATGCTTGGCGAAATTTCGGTAAGCCAATTTTTTGCTTGCTGCCTGTTTCACGCTAGTTTCTGGCTTGGCTTATTATTCGACCCTGAAGATAGAGGCGAAATGTTCCTCCAAAATGTCGATTGACGTTCAACGGTCTACATTCCGTTGTATTCCAGAAGACAGAAATCTTCATTAAACGCTTTCACTGTAGATAATCAGTTCAGTGTTCTTACTAATGCTAAATGGGACAGCTAATACATGCAAATGCATGGGTTACATTCTAGGATAACAGTCTTTTATAAACTTAACATATCACGTTTTAGAGGTTTGTAACTATAGACGGGGTGTGGATTGGATATTGGATTTATTGACCACTTGTATAAATCAGTCGGAACTACACTTTACATTTCACTGACACGCACAGACTAATGTCCTCAGTCTATTAGTCTCCGCTAGTCGTTCCTAGCAACGGCTTCTAACAGGAGATAATTCAACTTCCCGCACTTAAGTCCTCTTGCCAGGCCGTGCCGAACTCACAACTCATCTCACTGGATCCCAGAGTGTCGATATTTCACACCAACTTCCTGGTCTTGTCTTCACAACCTGACTTTCAACCGACTACATCCCACACTGATGGTCTGGGCTCCTCGCTATATGACCTCGGGGCGGACCCAACAGAGAACGCCGCCTTCAGCAATCCCGCTATTGATTTAGGGCGGCTGCATAGCAATACATCGGATATTGTTGACGTGTTTAGCGGCCGTTACCAAGAAACTCATATTCGTTCTCCCGATCATTGCATAACAACGGTGCTGCAAGTCACAATATGGAAACGGTAAGGTCATAGTAATTAAAAAAAACAGTGCTTCTAGGTTTAGCATAAAATCAATTTAGTTCAAAACCTTCTTCGCCTGTGACGGACCGCACCCTCTGTCGTGGTCCAGGTTCAGGATGTATCCTGCAGCCGTGGGTACGAGTCTCTTGTCAGACCTTAGGTAGGGTTCGCAGGTCGCAAGGGGCTCTGCCAACACAGTACAACAGAACACAGAAAATCTCTTTCAACGGTGTACTCGTCAATTCGTCAACGTAAGCAAAACTTAAGTTTGTCCCTGTGCCTAATTAATTAAGCACCGCTCCATGAAGACGTGTATGTGGGAGTGGAGCTTTACTGTTCTCGACCTCGGCACTAGATGGAGGTGAATAGTCAGCTTCACGTCCCGGCCGCTTTACCCCCGGGAAAGAGCCCATGGTACCAAATAGATAGTAGGCTGGGTAGGCTCCAGAGCCGGTCTGGACACTGCTGAGGAGGAAATATTTTGCTTCTATCGGGAATCGAAACCCGGTCATCCTGTCCGTAGCCCGTCGTGTTAGCGTAAGTACACCTATATAAATTGAACATGATGATGATTCAATTCCTTTACTTGAGTGCTTTCCAACAGCAGGTACAATACGCGAGAGCTATAAATATATACAAAGCTAATGACTAGACTAAGAATGTTAAAAATTAAAACAAATAACACGGTAGTAGGCAAAAAATTTTTTCTATAACCAGTGACAAAAAGAATGCTTATAATAAGCAAAAAAATATTATAGGACTGCATAATTTATGGGTAAAATATAGATCGTACAAACATTTCTAACCACAGAAATGCGAGGACGGTCTTGATAAAGTCTGTAGCAATCTGTACAAAGATTTGTAGCACAAATTAACAATGAATCGAACACACACCTCTCAAGTGTTTTTCCAGTACCGCCTTCGCAGTTTGTGTATATTTCCGATAACATAAAGTAAAGTTATCACTGTAACAGACCGTGGAGGTCCATAGGGTTGTGAGACGTCCAGACCCTCACATATTTCTAAACAATAGGCTCAAAGATGGTGGTGAGGTTGTAAACCTTACGCGCTGGCCGCACTTTACCCCCAAGAATATTCCTGATAATCATTTCTGTTAGAGGCTGAGTCGACCTCAGGACCATAGTGCGGCTGGAAAGATTACATCAATTAAAAAAATTTAGTCACCACATGTTTTACGCAGAAACTGCCTTCTAAAAGAAGTTATCGAAGGAAAGATAGAGGGGCGGATAGAAGTGACAAGAAGACGAGGAAGAAGACGTAAGAAGATGCTGGATGACCTTGGGGACAGAAGAGGATACTGTCATTTGAAGGAGAAAGCTCTAGGTCGCATTAAATGGAGGAATTGTTTTGGAAGAGACAGTGGACCTGTCGTCTTGACAGATTACTGATGATGATGAGTGACCACATCGGGAATTGAAACCGTGACCTTCCGGCTTCTAGCATAGTGCCTCAACCCACTACGCTACTACGTTCCCCTATTCCTCCTGTAGATTTATGTTATTACTGACAACGCTTGATATAGTCTAGTGTATATTTCCATATTTTTTTACAACCAACAAATCTTTCCGGTATGATTTATGTGCTTTGAATGTACCCAGCCATACGAAGCGTTTTTATTCAAACACAACACGACTCGTGATATAGCAAGAAAATTGGAACTAGACCACGCTATGTTCCTTTCGAAGTGTAACTTCAGCGTGGTTTTTAGTGCTTTTGTTTGGTGGTGGGGTTGTGAAATGGTGTCTTGGTAGGTAAGAAGATGCAGCATAATCCTTTCATCAATTCTGCAGTTGCCACAAACACGGGGATTGGAGAGGGAGGAATGCAGGAAAATGACGTGTCGAGTAATGGAAACCATTTAGGGGCCTAAAAACCGCGGCGTTAGCGAACGGCAAGAAGAACGTTGATCTCCAGTCTTTATTGTCGAGTGGAGTTAAAGTAGCGGAGAATTAATCTTCGTCATGTCTTTATATTGCCCAAAGCAGATTTCTGAGAAACGTAATAAAGTAAATGCAACTCAATTCTCTTGCAGAGGTTATTTCTTCATTATTTCTCACGATAGGCATGTTTCCAGAAAATAGCATGGAAATTGCATATTTTGAACGTAATTTTAAATATATACGGATTTCAGAAATATATGTTCAATTTCCCTTTCACGTCACAAGATCAGCCGGCTATCAGTTTAGAAAAGTTCTTTCCTGATAGAAAAAGTTAAAAAAAATGCCTCCAGTGGCATAATGCTCATACAGAGTTTACGAAATTCAGTGAGTTTGTGCCTATGTCACTATCACTCATACAAATGACAGTGCATTAAAAATTGATCCTTCTCGATATGTAATGTTCATATAAATATAAATATTGTAACGGCCGGATAATAGTCGCTGCGAGGAGTAACCGAAACAACAGGAGACCCACCAAGCACACCCTTGGAAGAAAAGGAACGGGGGTGCACCGTTAGGCTATTCGGGACGAGCAGCCTTAAGGAGGGAGCAGTGTGACGTGTTACGCTATGGATGGCGCAACACGTCACAATATGAATATTCCAATGAAATAATGCTGCCCGTATTAGGCATACAGGAGGCCGCGAATTAATCCTCCAAGTCATCACCGATGTCAGTTTATTAGTAATTACCTAAATGTAAACGCTGTGGTCCGTTGAAAATTAACCGACGCGTAGGAGGAACATATCACCTCCATCTTCATGGTCAAATAAGCCGAACAAGCTTGCCACCTGCTTTCACGCTGATATCTTTCTCAGCTTATTCTATCATGAAGATGGAGGAGGTATGTTCCTCTGTTTGTGCTCGGAATAATACTAAAACCAATAAATATGCCTTCGTTGTAATGTGGGTCAAACCGGATTACTTTCCGATGTGTGAGATTATACACGTAAATATCGCTGGACCCTAAGCTGCCAAAATACTGCCATAGCTAATTCAGTCTTCGCTGCATTATTTCTTAAGCGGCCTATAGTTAGGCATACTAATTAGAAATGCCTTTTTTTAACTTGGCATGTATCATTTTCATCAGAAATCCCTCAAATACCCCCTATACTGAGTTAACTTTCATTTATATGAAACACATTTTAATATTATCTCTTCATATAAAATTTCCCCACCGAAATTTGTTAACTCATATCGCACTTCCCATGCATACCATATATACTCGTCTCATTCGTCTTAATGCAGTAAGCATAATATTGTGGCATTGAGAGCCGTTGCTAGGCGACGACCGTAAGATAGACTGGACAGCAGCCGTTGCTACACCTCAATCCGCAAAGCAACAATTGAACAACAACAACAGAAGAACGGTTTTCCCTATGCGGCCCATGCCTAGGTGTTATAAGCAGGCAAGTTAGTTTAGACGACAACCTAAACACACTGTACCGAACACATGGGTAGAAAACATATTTTGGTGTTTAGTGTTTATACGGCAACGTAGTCATTATGTACTGAACACATAGGTCGAAAACATATTTTGATGTTTAGTGTTTATACGGCAACGTAGTCATTATGTACTGAACACATGGGTCGTAAATATATTTTGGTGTTTGGTGTTTATACGGCAACGTAGTCATTATGTACTGAACACATGGGTCGAAAACATATTTTGATGTTTAGAGTTTATACAGCAACGTATGCATTATGTACTGAACACATGGGTCGTAAACATATTTTGGTGTTACGTGTTTAGAAGACAACCCAAACAGTCTGTACAAAGCACATGATTCATAAAGGTAATTTGGTGTTTGGTGTTTGGTGTTTATACGACAACTAAAACACTCAGTACCGAATGAGAGCGCCAACTTCTGCTTACTTCCGGAGTAGGCTAATTCGGTATATGAACTCCTTAGAATTGGAGCCGTTAGCCGTCGCTTCACAGGAATCCCGTTTCGCCGATCTGTGCACGTCTGTGGCAAACAGTATGGGGATGTGATGCGTGTTTGCTTCATTGTGGCTGTCAGGGGCTCAGCAGTCAATTCAGCTGTCGTGGTTGTATGTGGGTCCACTCGATCAAGAGATGGGGGGGATTGTTTGGAGCTGCTCATGTGGGCGCGAGAGTTGAGAAACGCCAGGAAGCAAGGGAAGTCTCCCCCTCCCCCTTCCCAACAGGGTGCCCATCAATGAGATTTTTTTTAAGGTTCAGATATGTCTGAAATGGAATGTGAAGAAAGTGTAATAAGTGTTCGGGGATTAATACTGATGTAAATTGTTTTGTTGTTGTAGACATTTCTAGACATTATCTCGCTGTACGTTATGTAAACTACGCTTTTCAGATTTTAATTCAAACTGATACTAGCGTTAGTAGAACTTAGAATTTGGTGAAATGAAATATTATATGTGCAGGGCTTGGAAAATTCGTGACAAATATGTCATCGTGAGATTCAAATGAATTTTTAGATGGAAGTTCAATCGAAACCAGCAAATGAAAAAATTCAGAAATGTATGAAATGTATTACATATTTTCTTCAACAAAAAAATATGGAAATTACTTTTATCAACCATAACAAGAGAAAATAATATTCTGTTAGTAACTAACAGTTCATATGGCCATGCCATAGCTCAAGGGGTTAGTCGCTGGATTCCCACCGCCGCGGCCCGGGTTCGATCCCGGGTCTGGTCAGGTGGGATTTGTGGTGAACAAAGTGGCGCTGGGGTTAGGTTTCCTCCGAGTGCTTCGGTTTCCCTTGCCAATCTTCATTCTACCAAATTACCCATCATCATAATCACCCGGGGCAGGTACAATAGGCCAATCAGTGGCCGCCGTGCCGAGTGGACCCAGCTGGACTCCACCCCCCACTAAGCGAATTAAAAAAAATTAACAGTTCATTCTCGTTTAAATAACACTTTTATTTCAAATTGCTTAATGGGTATTAATATATATTGCGTACAGTGAAATGTATTATTACATTACAAGAATTTCTGCAAAGAACTAATACTCTGCATTCCAGTGTATTCCAGTCCAGTATATGCTGCTGGTTCTCGCCAGCACAGTCACTCTTGGCTTCGAGTGTCATCTAGATCCATGACCAAGATGATTTCATAAGCCTACTTTTATTAAAAAAAAAAGGAAATAAGGTTAAAGATATGTGTTACAACTTTTTTATGTGTCACTTTTGTGATCGACTGTCCCGCTGCAGTCGGAATAGATTATGTCGAAGGACTACATGATATCTGAAGACATTGAAAATTCATTGTGCGGTGTTATTTATCTGTAATCGTGTGAAATCTCTCTTCGTAGTCTTCTGTCCTTGCTGTAGCCGATTAGGAGCGTCATGGTTTCTATGTGTTCCTTCATTTTATCGCCGAAGACTTACTAACTCCCTGTTCGGATTTTCATACGAAAGGAGTCAGATTTCAGGCAGGAATTCCATCGGATCAGCATCTACTTCAGTGGACGGACCACTTGAAATAGAAAGGATCTTAGTATAAAATTCTGCATCAAAGCCTTCTCACTTCAAATCGTTCCTTTTCTTTCTTCTTTTCTCTGTGAATTTGCTGGATTTCTTTTTCGCTGGAAAATATTTTCCTCCCTCACACTCCATCCATTTTTAGATCTCCCTTTCTGGAATTTGTTTTGCGAATGTTTACCGGTCTCGCCAGTCTGATGTAAAGGTAGGAACTGAGAGCCAAAAGAAAAATGGCGCTATACGTTATGAAATGGTTCGTAGTAGTCAGAACCTGAGACGGTCTGTTCCGCTTTGTGTCTCACTGCCGGTGCCCATATACGCTCGTATAAGTTTATCTCTGTCTATTCTGAAGTCGTCTTTCTCACACTACAGAAAAAGTTCTTTTTCTCGATTACTTCATGACGATATCAGTAGCTGAACTATATTAAGTCGAAGGTAGAGTGATATATAAGTAGCGAATTAGTAAAAATTGTACGAAAGCGGCCATAAAATAAAGGTATAGCTATCCCTGCAACAGGCCGTGGAGCCCCATATGATTGTGAGACTTCGATGCTCCTACGTTTTTTATACAATCAGATCACAGATGGCGGTAAAGTTGTCAGCCTTACGCGTCGACCGCCCTTTACCCCACAGGAAGATCGTTGTATTTATTTCTGTTTAGAGGTTGAGTCCATCCCAGGGCCATAATGCGGCTGGAAGAATTAGGTAAATTGAAAAATCCGATAAATTCATCAGAATTTGAATCCGCGACCTTCCAGCTTTTAGCATATTTCCTCAATCAACTACAACACTACCGCGTACTCCGCGGCCATAGAATAATCGAGGTATTAATGTGACATTTTCCTGTAAAGACTGAGGAAGACCACAAAAGTAATCTCAAGCAAGGCACCTGAGCATCTTCCAAATTCGAGTGTAGAACGTTACGGCTATGCAAACCGGCTCGGTTGCCAGAGGAAAAGAAAGGCTCGTAACACAGAAAGTATCACCTGACAAGAAGGGTCCGTTATTTTCTCCATCCTCGTCTCTAGAATTGCGCGACAGCCACTTAAGTTTCCTCATCCGGTCTTGCAATGAACTTGCCCTGTAGAGACTCTTTGGGTTCCGCGTGACGAAAGTCATGTCCGTTTCCCTTCGCTTAGGTCATTTGAAAAAATCCGGCCAAGTGCGAGGCCTTATGTAATATTTCGTAACATGCTTTTTTTTACGGTGTGGAATTGTTAGCCCAACGACCAGCCCCCACCAGCTAGAAGACAACCTCATATCGGCTGTCTTTCATTGCTTATTCAATATATTCACAGCTACCCTCCATGTCTGGAAGCCCATTTCTCCGCCCGCAACGTGAGGACGCCGTGTAGTGGTGACACTTAACTGGAACCCAGAGAACAACGCTCAACACAATAACAACTGCCCGTCACCACAGGACACATCGGCGCATAGACGACGGCATACACCAAATATTGAACTTACGGACAGAAACACAGCAGTTTCATCAGCAATTTTAGAGATCTATGGTATATGCTGACCGTCTTACAGTGTATACACTTTTTCTGCAGTACTGCAGTACAACGCATGCAGTAACAGGAGCAAAACACAACACAGAACACGATACACAAATATATGTAGGAAGAATGCTCACATAAAAGAGGATTGGCGTAATTCGCGTGTTTGAGTGCGACGT